>NC_054537.1:20916225-21076225 GCF_017654505.1 Polyodon spathula | reverse complement strand
AAATAACACTTACTACCCAGGAACAAAAATTGTGTTATTTTTTCAAAAGGCCATGAATGATTATAATTAGATCATCATGGACACTACTAATGCAACATTAACTATTGTGACTGTGTTTGTCCTTTAAACAGAAAAAGGTGAGCATTAAGAACCTCCTAATGAAATCTATTTTGGAAGATTTTAAGCTGTTCCTCCATATTTCCTTTTCTGTGTATTTGTAAAGTATGTTCTTTCAGGGAAAAGGATTGTTGCACTGCTTTTAATTACCAACAACAATACGTCAGAATTAAACAATGTTACATCATGCTAACCTGACCGAACAGACACACAAAAGAAACAACATAACATACAACAGCGCCCCTTACAAAAATGAAAAAGCAACTGTTTATAGAGTGCATGTTTCATTTGATCTGAAATGTGAAGAGCATTATTAGGAATTTGACCGCTGACAACCTGGTACTGTAGGTAATGCATCCTGCAAAATGTATTACTGATATTATAAAATATAATTGTGATGCATAGTGCTCTTGAAATATAGCGGTAATAGCACTGGCATTAGTCATGCATGCCACAACCCTGAACTCTACACCTCGCGCTATTCAGTCCTATTTATTGAGACTGCCAATTGTGTCAGATTGCATCATGGTTTTGTGATTTGGGATAATGTCCACTGGAGTTAAATGGATTTTTATATTCCCTTTAGTTGAGATTACATTTGTGAGCAATAATTTCACTGAAGCACAAGTCTTTGTCCTTGATTGTACATAATTGTACAGAGACTAATTTTAAAATCATAAGGGACTAATCATTTCTGCTAGTTTAAATTTGATAAATATGCCATGTGCTGCTGCCATTTCAAAATAAAATCTGCCAATAATATAAGAGTGGGGTTAACAATGTAGTATAGTATGGATCAATAGAACTAGTTAACTTGAACTTGCAAGGTGACACAATCTGTAAGATTTCTAAAGGACTCACAGACAATTATCAAAATGAAACCCAAGCAAAACAAAAAAAAAGTATATATGTTTATGTATATTTTCGTAACATAATTGAAGTAAGGTACACTTTATAGTAAAAATGTTCCAGTTATCTCCTTAGTGACATCCTGAAATACTATAAAATTAACTTTTTGTTTATCACAACACATTGTGGCTAGATGGATTAGGGATGAAGCCCACAGCTGGAAATTAGATCTACTACTATAATTTACAAATGGGGTGAGAGGGTGGGATAATGTCTGACACAAGGCTAAAATATAGTTCTTTAATGGTAACTAGGTTGCTAACACAATAGAGCTTTGGAGAGCTGTAAATGCCAGACATAAATAAACTACATAGGTTGGAATTTTGATTAATAACCAAACTAAGTAATTAACCAGTTAAAGTATCTTCAGTATTATTTGTTAAATGAACTTCATAATCAATAATTAATAATCAATCTTAATCTAAATGGATATTACAATTTTACCAAACATTTCAAAATAATTAGCTTTGATGTGGTTATATATATATATATATATATATATATATATATATATATATATATATATATATATATATATATATATATGTTAGCGGTAGACAGCTGAAATTAATCTACCAGACACAAAGAACAAGCAATACTCTGTTAAAATTATTAAAAACCATCATTCAACCAATTGAGGCCTTGGGGCTAAAAAGATTTATAACTGTAAACTATTTTAGGCTTAGGTCACTGGTTAGATTTTAGCTAAGTCTGTACTGAACAAAAGTCAGAAAATCATTAACATAGTCAGTGTTGTTATGAACAGGGAAGTGGACTGTGCTATTATAGTACAGTGTCTCCTCTCCAGGACAAGGTTTTGAGAGCAGGGAGATGCACGGAAGCTTTCTTAGCAGTACCTGAGCCATAAAAAAAAATAACTTTAAATCTCCAGCATTGCAAATCCTGTTACGTAATACAAAAATAAAATCTATTTTTTTTTTTTTAAATATTTGCAATCATCTGCAAAAGCAACCTTTTAGATTAAGGGTTCCAAATGTTGGCTGCCTTGTTTCATTTGATTCAAGGTAATATCCCCCTTGCTGGCAGTATGCACACAATAAGTCAATAAAGAAAGGGGCAGAATAACAAGAGTGAAGCATACTAATAATTTAAAAAAAGGCTTTTTAAAGTCCTTTTTTGGATGAAATTAAGTTTAATGTTTTAAAAAAAAAACTGTTCTAGTTCAGGGAAAACATTGAAAAGGGGTCATCATACGTTATCATCTGCAGTTATGAGTTCAGTGCATCGCTTCTCCGCCCTGTTAGTTGTTCGCACTTCGGATGATCTATTAAATTTTTTGCGATTTGAAATCATACCTTTCAGGAAAAAACCTACTTTGATCAATTCTGGGTTCAAATTTTTACTTGACAAGAGCTTGTTTTATGGTCCCTTACATGTACCACTAAGTAATACACATATGTGTGTGTGTGTGTGTGGGGGGGGGGGGGGGGGGTTGGCAGGGAGGGGGTCTGGAGTTGTTTTTAAACAGACAGTTTTGTGAACCCCTTTCACCGAACCCGGCTTTAACTTGTTTGAGCCAGCTTAAAATTACCGATTATCCGGTCTCCCCATATTCCCTTTCATTAGTGTCCCAATTAGATTTTATCACTACCACTCCCATACCATACCACGCCAGGACCTGACAAACACAGTAACAACAAAAAATCAAAACACATTAACATTTATTCTGTCTGTGAAAACAGCTTGGGAAAGTGGCTTGGGCCAGAAATTGAATAACTGGTTAATGGCTAATTAGGCCAGAGGTGTATAAAATAAGTAATCACAGGGGTTAATCTAAAATAGTGATGGTGAGGGTATGGTGCGGTGCTGGACTGTTTGTGTTTGTTGTTTTTGTGTTTTTGTGTAATTGTAAATAAATGTGCGTGAGCGCTTAAACTGCAGCATTCTGGTCTTTGAGTCTCCTTGCTGTGTGAGAAGTGGGATAGTGCCCCTAGAGACTCAGACCAGGAACTGCAGGCTTAAAAGAAAAGAAATAGAGAAAAAAAGGAACGAAAATTGTGGCGGAAGGAGTGCTGACAGATGAGGGGCTCCGTGGTACTAGCCTGTTTGGAGTATGGGCACCTCCAGGATGTGTGCCCCTATGAAAACTCCTACAGGAGGGATGAGCATGATAAGGGATGAGCGTGGTGAAGGAATGGTGGAGGAATGGCTCCGGCGAGAAATCCAACACAAGCCACTTGCACCGAAGGGGAAGAGCGGCTGTTTCCAGAAGCCAGCTCCAGAGCCAAAGAGGGAGGAGCCAACGTCCCAAAAGCTGGAGTGATGACAGCTGTCAGCATTGCCACTGCCAGCGCCACTACTGCTGGAGTGCCCAGCGCTGCTGCCAGCATTTCCACTGCCAGGACTGGAGTGTTCCCCACTGCTGCCATTGCCGCTGCCAGTGGTGCCACTACTGGAGTGCCCAGTGTCGCCACGGCAAGGGAGCAAGAACTGGGAGGAAGAGGGAGGAGGCAAAGAGACCACATCGACCACAGCACACCAATCTAGCGACGGTGAGTCGGATCCCTTGCTCCGTGCTCCTAGTCACACTGTTGTGGTGTCTGTTGCTGGGCCTGGGTCCCAGGGTGATGCTCCACCAAGCACAGTCATTGATGTGCCTGGTGATGTACAGGTGTTCTCTTTTGCTTTCCATGCTCTTTAAGCCTGATATATGCTATTAGCTGCTGCTACTATTTCACGTATTTTGCTACTATCATGTATTATGCACTTTCCACTGTATTTAGTGTACTATTTCATATATTCTCCTCTACTTTCTCCTCTGCTAGATGCTCCTATTTCCAATTATTTATCCAATCCTCCACTAACAACCCCCAGAAACTATTCTCTACCTTCTCCTCCCTCCTCAAACCTCCCCCCCCCCTCACCCTCCATCCTGTATCTCCTCTAACGACTTTACTTCTTTCTTCTCCTCTAAAATCTTTGATATCCTCTTGGACTTTGACATTTCCTCCCTCCTCCAGCCTGCTCTACTCCCCTTCATCTCCTCTCTTCTCAACACCTCTCTCCTCTCTGGCCTCTTTCCCTCTGCCTTCAAACAAGCCTCTATCACCCCCATCCTCAAAAAACCTCCCTCCAGAACTACTATCCTGTTTCCCTCTTACCCTTCCTCTCTAAAACCCTCGAGCGGGCAGTACACTGCAAGCTTTCTGCTTTCTAATCACTCTCTGCTCGACCCTCTCCAATCTGGTTTCCACTCTGATCACTCCACTGAAACTGCTCTCCTGTCTGTCACTAACTCGCTAAACTCTGCTTGTGCTGCTTTTCTCTCCTCTGTCCTAATTCACCTTGATCTCTCTGCTGTCTTTGACACTGTCAGTCACTCTATTCTCCTATCCTCGGTCTGCGGATCTGGGAATCTCTGGCACTGCTTTGGCCTGGTTCTCCTTCTACCTCTCCGAATGCACCTACCATGTAACCTGGCCTGGCTCAACCTCCACACCTCATCCTCTCTCAACAGGAGTCCCCCAAGAATCAGTCTTGGGTCCTCTCTTGTTCTCTCTCTACACCCGCTCCCTGGGCCCCCTCATGGTTTCTCATACAATTTCTATGCTGATGATGCTCAGATTTTCCCCTCTGACCCCACCATCCCCTCCCATATCTTTAGCTGTCTGTCTGCTATCTCCTCCTGGATGCACTCGCATCCCCTCAAACTCAACCTCTCTAAATCTAACCTCCTTTTCTTCCCATCCTCATCTTCTCCCTCCTCTTCCTCCGCCAAGAACCTCGGAGTAACCCTGGACCCCTGCCTCTCCTACTCCCAGCACATCTCCACTGTAGCACACACTTGCCGTTTCTTCCTGAGCAATATACCAAGCATCTGACCCTTCCTCACCAACTACTCCACGCAATTCCTTGTCCAGGCCCTGGCACTCTCCAGCCTAGACTACTGCAACTCCTCCTGGCCGGCCTCCCTGCATCTGCCACCTGTCCACTCCAGCTCAACCAGAACTCAACTGCTCACCTAATGTTCTCTCTGCCTCACTTCTCCCACACTACTCCACTACTCCGATCACTCCACTGGCTCCCAATCACCGCTCGCATCCAGTTCAAGACACTTGTACTCATCGCTTCGCCTGCACTAGAAGACTGGCTATACCTACCTACCCTTTCACCTCAAAGAAATTTGTTTTCATGGCCCCCCACCATCTTTACAGAAATACACATCTTTTAGATTTACAAATCATATTCTAAAGAAAGCAATGTTTGAACTCAATGATATGAGAACAATGTACCTATCCTCAAGTATATGGAATAACCCCATTTTAACGTATAAGAAAAAATGTCTAAGGAGGATTTGTGGATTAATGCTGGCAAAAATACAATTAGTGACATTGTTATTGATAAATCCTTTCCCTCTCTAAGCGCACTCCAAGTAAAATATAATATTCGTAACTAATTTGTATATAGTCATATTAAATCTACTCTTTTTAAACTATATAAAAGGAAACCTTGTCATCCACAAATTACCAAACTGGAACCATTTTTTATCTGATTCTAAGAATGCATGTAGCATGTTTTGTTTCAAAATTATATAAATTGTTTCAAGAAAGTCAAATTGCCTTTGATGGCTCTTTAAAAGTTTAGTGGGAAAGTGTTTTGAAAACAGAGTTCAGCAAATATTTTTGTGAAGAATGATCAAAAAAAAGTTCAGTTTTCTAATCTTTGGCATGAAGTAACTGGGTATTTATTATTGATAGACTAGAGATCACTGCATGTATTTTATTTATTTATTAATGCTTGGCCAAATGGAATTACCAATACTTAATTAGCAACGTTAAATGTATTAAAATACTTAAAGTACATTAGATGATAATCCTGTATTATATATATATATATATATATATATATATATATATATATATATATATATATATATATATATATATATATATATAATGACAAAAAAAATAGGGGCAAGAGCAGTAAAACACATTATTAAAAAAAAACAAGCACGAGGCATTTACAAATCACAGCTTTGTTACATGAGCGTAACACTGTGCTTTAACGTTTCACTCAAACAAGATATCCTGAACTGTCTGCAAAAGCAGCACGAGAACGCTACACATGGTTAATTTGCATATCGACATCCTCCTTTTCCCTTCATTTGCATGATGTTAGGTGAAATGTTTTGGGCCATTTTTCATTCGGCTCGAGCACAATGAATCGAGAAACATTAGAACACACATGGAAACTCCCCCAAAGATATTGGGACCATGTATTTCTTTCTTCATGGCTCGCTTGCCAGGAACTTCTGATGAATGCCTTATGTTTTTGTGACCAGTTATGACCATTATTTGCTGTGTTCAAGCCCAGCTTCGGCAAGAATATGAACAGCAGTAGATCATATTGAATAGGTTGTATATGCGCTGCTTTGCTCAGCATCATAGAACCAATGTAATTTATACCAGCTTGCTCCAGTGAGTAGATGATGTTATGGTACGCACCAAGGATGTAAATAAAAAGCAGGTGGGCTTTCGGGCATTTAGTATTTTTTTGTGAAAGTCCATGTTAGAGTGGATTATTAAAATCCTCATACATCATGCCTTTATTTCAGTGTTGTAGTTGTGTGTTTTGTTTTATTGTTAGTTAGAGCTCCAGATAAGGTTTTGTGTCATTGAGCAAATTACTTTTAGCAAATTTAGAGACTATACGAGTAAAATGTATTTTGGGTGATTAAAATGCAACATTACCTTGAAATCATGAGTACTTTCAATAAATACTTGTACATATTTTAATACTAACTTATGGGAAATGCATTAATTACAACCTTAATAGTTTATCATATTAATAGTATTTTTACTTTGAACTACTGTACAAAAACTTGGTCTTACAATAAAAACAAAGAAAACAATTATTCTTATTTGCTTTATTGACTACAGACTCAGAAACTGATTTGGTTTTATTCCAACGCTGCAGATGGAATATACATAATGAAAGGACTATATGCACATACAGTACTATATATTTATAAAGAAACAATAAACACTGAATACTGTTATATAGATTTACCTTCCAAAATTCGGTTGACAGATCAGTAAATTCGTTTCATAGGTTGAGGGGGACTAAGACGGCGTAGAGAAATCCAGAATCCAAAATCAAGAATCTAGTCACTTATTCACGAGTCACAAACTTACATTCTAAGTGAATGGATTCGATTGTACGTTTTTTTTTTTTTTTTTTTTAAAACCCGGACATATTGGTCACATGTTTCTGGCAATCCCCAGGCAGCCTACAATTAGCTGTCCAGGCATGCTGTAGCTACCGCATTCAATATATTAGTACAAGAAGCTTGATAACATGTAAACTTATGCTGTGCAACAAATGTGCTATGTGTGTTCATTATGCATTCAATTTAAATATTATACGCAATTCATATTTTTTTTATGTGTAAAACTCCATATACATAGCTTATCTGGAGCGTTGATGTTACTGTTGCTTTTTCCTGACTTTTCTGTTTCTTTTGAAAAAAAAGTTGTAAAACATGCTTTATTATAAAGGAGGGTTTCTTTAATTTCCTGATATTCCTTTTTTTTTTTCAGTTTACCTGTAAGTGGATTAATATTTATTCATATTTTGTGATGAAGCTCCAGCTGTGGTGATATTATGAAATTGTTCAATGGGTGGAACATGTGATTGACCAATCAGAAAGCAGAATCTCTGCCTGACGTTTTATAAAATGAATAGTTATTTCTTATAATAACATTGTGATTGTTAGAATAACTGTATATAAGTTAATTCTGCTTGTCATGTTATAGTGTTACTACAGTAAGTGAGGTTGCTTATAAATGCTTCTGGGTACATTTAACAATTCATACAGCTTTGCATTGTGGCATGATGTAGTTAATGGTCTGTAATACAACTTCCAACAATAAAGTATGCTATATTTTTTTTTGTAATAAAGGTAAAGAATGAGGAGGACGGACAAATAAATGACATTGGCGGCAACTTTTGTCTCATATAAAGACACTAATATTTCCAAGAGAGACTGGCAGTGAGACAGATTTTTGGCTTCTAGTAAAAAGATGTGAATCAACTGCTTTACCCTTTTAAAATAAATAAATAAATACAATAAAAAGTACTATTGACCTTGCTCTCCTACTGTAGTCCCTCCCAGATTCCAGGTGTAGCAGTAATCTGAATAGAGTAGAGCCATAATGTGACAGAATTCTGGTCTCTGATTTGCTGATGCATACAAAATATAGATTTTAGTATGATGATTTTGCATTGATGGATTTGGAAATTCAATCAATATTCTGTAAGAACATAAATAAATAAACACTTTAGAAGCACATTTAGAGGGTTCCTTATAAATAATCAATCACACAATTGCTAAAAAAGGATTTATAACAACTAACTTTTTTTTTCCTAATATGTTGTTAATTAAACGCTTAATATTGTTAATTGTGCAAGTCATAACATATGACTGATATCCCACAGTTTGGGTACAGGTTAGATGTCGCAACAGCAGTTTGAATCTAGGAGCAAAGAATTTAAAACAAGTCAAGAGTTTACAGACTATAGCCAAATACAATCGGAATTGTCTAAAGTAGGCTATGAGTGCATGATGTGATAAACAAGCTTGTCTTACGTTGGGATGCAATAACCATAATGCCTGAGGGTAATACATTGTTTTGCTACTTACTCTGTCTTAAATAAAATACAGAAAACAACTAGGAAAAGGGGAAATCAATAAAACAAAACTTGGTGGGTCTAGAAATATAATTTAAGATCCCTTAGTGTTAATGACACACCCCGTATAATTAGCTGACATGGAGGGCTGGTCACGCATCAGTAAAAAAAAAAACTGTAATTAAAGCATGCTGAATAAATTATAACAAAAAGGCAGGTGGGGATTGCAAGGTCAGTTCACATGAGTTGAAGTTCAGGTCAGATGAGATCTTACAAAATGAAAATGCAGCAAAGTGATAAGAGAACATGATAGGGCACAGCTCATCGTTCTTTATCAGAACTATTTACTGGGAAAACAGACATGAAAATGCTGTTAAAACAAATAATTAATGGTGGATAAAAACTCTAGCTAAGTCACAAATCTCCCTCTCTCTCTCTCTCTCTCTCTCTCTCTCTCTCTCTCTCTCTCTCTCTATATATATATATATATATATATATATATATATATACTATATATATATATATATATCTATATATACGCGTATGACTGTCCGACATCGGTTCCCATGAAATATACACATGCCTGGGCGGTGATTAGGCCCGAAGCGAAGGACCAGGTGGTATGAATCGTATTTAATGTGATATGTTACTTAATGTAAACATTTATTTATATTTTTTGGTTGTCCAATGAAAACATCATTTATTAATTCATTAGAATCTGTACGTTATTTGGTTGACTTTAATTGCTGTTTGGAAAGATCTGCTTTTTTGCATACAGTAATTCTACTACCATCCCTGATAATAAAAATAGCTACTTATTAAAGCATTGTTTAATAGTACCGCAATAGATTTTTTAAATTTATTTTTATTTTTTTACATATTAAAAAAAAAAAAAAAGGCATTGTGTAAGCATTATTTTTAGCATTATTTACACGCTGGTGAGTATAATAGTGTAATTGACAACCTTTCACACTTGTAACTTTAAACTCTGTTTCAAGCTCTTTTTAAAATGGCCAAGGGTTATTGCTCACATTGTCAAACAGATAACCCAGCAATAACTATCCATGAAAAGCCAGAGACAGAGCACAGTTATGTTTTTTTAATCTCTCTTCCTGCAGTGATTATAAGGAAAGATCTCAAACCCAGTGCACTAGAGCAGCCATTTTGAAAAGAGTTCTGAAACTTTGAATTATAAGTATAAAAAGTTGTCATGGGGTTAACAATGAAAATAAAAATCACAGGTACATTATTAAAACAGTTGTAGCAACACATGAGGATGTGTACCATTATATTTTTTGGAACCCTGCTACTTACTCTTTAAATGCCTACTCCTGAGACCAATCTCAATAGAAATGTATATATTTACCTGTAATGTTGGATAAAGATGACATAGCTACACAGTACTTTTCCAGGAGTACAAATAAAGGTAGATGGTATAAAAGTTCACAGTCTAGAACTGGCTGCGGAAAATAAGATAACAAAGCAGTGCATACGAATAGATCATAATTACAAGAAAATATTAGAAAAGGATTTAGACAGTGATTTCTGTCTATTTATGTGTTATGATATACCATTAATGTCTGAGTGTTTTCCAGCATTCTCTAATCTTTGGCCCAGGGCCAGATCAAACCCATATACCTGTCAGTTATGGGCCCTTACACCCCAGTAAAAAAAAAAACAAAAAAACAACTCAAAGCTTTGATTGAAAAAAGAAAAGTTTTTAAAAACAACACTTGCACATCACTAATGATAAATTCACCTTTTTGTATCTCTTTGTGACAGAAATAGATTGCTAAGTAACAGGAACAGAGTACCCTGGACTGATTGGCCTGACACTTAATTCCTAGGGTTAAAAGGAAGTCATCATCTAGAAAGAGGCGGAGCTTCAGTGCACTAACTCATCATCCTGGAAAGGAAATAATGTGGCAGCCACGGATTGGAGAAGCATCTGCAATCGTTTACCAAGGGGTCATGTGTCACGGTACTAATAGGGGACGAAGCGATGTAATCTTTTTCTTCAGTTATGGTTATGAAACGGCCCGGAAGAACCAGTGGTATGGAATATATCGTTAGTGTTTTGTTTGTTTTGTATTGTCTGAAAATACTGTTTGTTATTGTTTAGACAGCTAACATGATCCGGAGCTGTCGCCAAAGGTCAGCACCAACCCAGACAATTGCACTTTGTTTCACTAAGGACTGTATATTCACTATGAGCACTCGAGCACTCACTGTGGACTTGTGTTTGTGTTTGTGTTACATGTGGGTGAATAAGAACGGGACTGTTTAGTATTTGGGAACCAACCGTGAATTTAAACAGAGCACTACACACCGCTGTATTGCCTGTTAACATTGTTTATTAGTTACTGTTGTTACGCCATCAGGCAACAAACCATTAACAATATTGCACCTGGATTATAATTGTCTGTCTGTTTATTGATCGCCTACACACTGTTAACCACTTTGCCACACTCTGTTATTCAATGTTTTACAGCCATTTGGTGGGCTTTTAAAATCCTCCTTGTGATGCTATTATTAATATATGCTGCTTTTGGCACACTCAAACTCCCATTCGTGCCTGCTGCAGAAATGTCTTGTTTTATCTAACCAGGCAGTTAAACTTGTGCTCAGTTTACTACCGTTGTGTTTTATCAGTGTGGATGCAGCTGGTGGTGTTTGCGTACAGCTCCTCTACAAGGACATGCTACACAGTACATTGTTTCTTTTTTTCTGCAAAGGCTTACTAGAATCCTGAGGCACTTACATTAAAACTAGGACGAGCCTAGAAAAACAAGTATATGTGGCAAACGCAATGCATACAGAAATCCACTGGTTAAATGCCTATCCATTACTTGTTAAATACAGCTCTCTGAAGAGTCCTTATAGAGCAGGAAACATACTCTGAATAACTGTGAATTAACCGCATGTGTAAATATCTCATTTTGAAATAAAGAAATGTAATATGAAAGAATGTACATTTTACTATTTATTTTGATAGTTATGGCCACTGATATCCCATTTTTTTTTCTTCCCTAAGCACAAGAGCCAATGCATCTCTCCACGTTGGTTTCCAGCCAAGATTATCAATTTCGCACAAGTAGAATTTGAACCAATATGATAAATATATCAGTATTTTCAATTACCGTATTTGCTTGAGTATAAGTCAAGAAATTTAAACCCAAAACGCAATCCTGAAGTTGGGGGGTCGACTAATACACAAGAAAACATATGAACTAACCTAGAATTTATAGTAAGAGCCTTTATTTACTGATTGCGATGACCAGCGGCAGCATGAACGCTATGGAGGGGCCTAATAATAATAATAACGTGTAATAATGCGTGACCCTGCAGCATAGTGCTTCTATGGGAAACAGCAGCACCTCCATTGTTTTGGGCAAATCCTTGTTGCCCTTGTTGCCAGAGCAAATGCTTTTAATTTCTCTCAAATCAAAATGCAAACATCTCAAGATTCAGCAAAAATGATTCAGTGACATCGTCTATATATATAATCCCAGACTTGTTTAAATCCAGGAGTTATCACATAAAACACAATGCAGTTTCATTGAATTACAGCCAGACCATATCACCCCCCACATTCCACTGAAATACATACTTCCATGTGGGCTAAAATAATAACACACACACACACACACACACACACACACACACAAAAAAAAAAAAAGTAGTACTGTATTGCATAACTCGCCAAGAATCTTGTACAAATATTTTATTTTTGCACGTTTAGATGGGGAGTTTACGGTAGTCATCAGGATATCTTATATATATATATTATGATATATATATATATATATATATATAATATATTATATCTATATAATATATAGGAAAAAAATGTGTTGCTTTCACAATGGGGGGGTCAACTTTTACTCGAGCGAATATGGTAGATAGGATGCATATACTCTTTTCAGTTTCTGTTTGCGTTCAAAGTTTATTTAGAAGAGCACTGTGATGGGATTGTATACAATTAATCTACATATTATGGAATAAATCTTTCATTGCAACACTGTACAGAGATTAAGCTCATTAAACATAACTGGTGTTTTTTACAGTTCTATCTTCATTGTTTTTTTGTGCCAGCAGTAATTCCTTTAACTCTAAGAGATTACCTGTTGAAAGAAATAACATCAACATCATTCCTTCATACATTTTTTAAATGTTGTGTAGAAATACAAGAGGCTTACCTATTGATTAATCGCGCAGCTTCACAAGCTCACTAAGGTGCATGTAGCAAAGTACTGTAAGTACAGTTTAGATAAGAAGACCAGTAACACTTAGGCGTTTAAAAAGTGGTCAAACTAATACAGTTTTTTCCACTATGCATTATATAATAACATACATTTATACTGACAAAAATGGCAGCCAGGAACAATACAAAAAATAAGTTCTGATTAATAAACAGGACCTATATTTTTTTTTATATGCAAATCATAGGCAAATACTATAGTACTCTATAGTAAATGCCAGGCCCTGGATGTGCTAATTAAAACAAATCCACTAATTTATTTAGTTTACAGCCTCAACAAAATATAATATAAATTGAAAATAAAATATTAACATTTTATAATGACAATACACTTTAATCTATGGATGTGTTTACAAAATGTTTTATATCGTTTTGATGTCATCATACCGTCATCGTACGTTCCAATCATAGAACGCCTGGAGTGAGTAGGCCAGTGCCAGTTTGGTACTACATTATAACACGGGTCAAAATGCGTCACATTTAGAGGACAAATTGAAGTATTAACATTTTACCAAGACAGAAGTACACTTCCTTTTCTCCTGTAATCTCATTGCAAATACTGTGTTAAGAAATACAGCAAATAATGTAAGAGCCAATACAACAACAACAACAA
This sequence comes from Polyodon spathula, assembly GCF_017654505.1. Lineage (NCBI taxonomy): Eukaryota > Metazoa > Chordata > Actinopteri > Acipenseriformes > Polyodontidae > Polyodon > Polyodon spathula. The sequence goes on along the minus strand of NC_054537.1, from coordinate 21,062,675 downwards.
CAACAACAACAACAAAAAAAAAACATAGCATAGGTATCATAAACACTTTCTGTCATGTATTACAATGTTTTAGAACCTCAGGATGGAATCATTTTCTTTTAAATTATTGCTGTATTAATTATTTACTTCTACAACAAAGTAACATTATGTACATGAGAATTTACATATTAAGCAATGAGTTCAACAAGGTTATTTGTCTAAACACAAATTGGGCTGTGAGCACCCAAGACAGAGAGCCACAGTAGGCTGCCCTAGTCCAACGTGTCGATTGCACGAAGGCGCTGCTCTCTTGACAAACTTGGCATATTGTTTTGTTTTTTTTCTGTGATTTTCTTAATTGTTTTTATTCAAGTTGCAATTCAACAGCTGAAGTCACACCAATGTCCTATCAACTGTCTCACTAATTAGACGACTAAGTACATCAATCATAGTCACTCAAGCTTGTCGTGGTCAAGGATGAATGATCGAGCGATTAAAAAGAAACCAAAAACATTTTGTCAGTGTCTATCATTTATATACCTTTTTTTCTAACGTAAATGTGTTATAATAGTGCTAAGTTTCTTTTGATGCTAGGTATACATTGACTGCTTGAAAAATGAAAATATGGCTATAAGGAACAGTGGAACTTAATCTGTTTCACTGCCAAATCTGAAAGACTGTTACTTTGTCAAGGTAAGGATTTATTTTTCTGCCCATAGCTTTTTTTTTTTTTTTTTTTTTTTTTTTTTTTTTATCAACAGTATGGATATATTTCTTTTTATATGCTAGTAACTCATTTTTATTATAAAACCCTTTTCATTCCTCTGAACTACATATTTCAGGTCCATGTGTGTTACATTATGTAGACAAACACAATTAGACATGCCTTTTATTTGAGGAGTTTACAAATCTGAGAAAAATCACTGACTCCATGGACAGTATGATATATTATATTATTATAAACTCTTCCTGGAAAATTACATTTGAGTGTGTGCACAGTACATTTAAGAGAAGTGCTAAATTAGATTAATGCTGTTTCTGTGCCCTGTATCTTTTGAGATGAGAAAATATGGCCCATTGAAACCACTGTATCACCACAAAGTCAGAAAAAAAAACATTTAGAACATCAGATGTGGGGTTTGATTAGTTATGGGGAATAATTATGGTTCTACAGCAGTAAAGGATAACAGGAGACTTGATTAAAGTTAAAGTCATAAACGGACTTGACAAAGTTAACCCTTGTCAATATTTTAAGCACAGCACAGAGATCAGGGAAAGGGGACAGGTGGGAATTTAATGCTGCAGGTATGAAACTCTTGTTGCACAGATAATGAATGGAATAAAGTTACCAACCCATAGCTTTAATGTTGTGTACTTTTTTAAAAAAATTACAACCAAGCATGTTGGAAACTTATAATTCAGACTGCTGCAAACAGATCCTTTTCCCACTCGGGCATGCTTCTGTTACTGACCCTGGAACAGCACCCATTGTCATTGTAGTGAAACACTTCTACAGCAATATTCCCATTGGTCCATTTTTATTTCTGTTTATTTGATAAATCTATTTTTCAAAGTAGTGCTATTGTGCAAGAATACCAAATTACCAACATTTAAACAAAATGTGAGGAAAAAAAAGTCTCTATTTGAATGTTACAAATACCCATGATTATAGAAGTTTCCTTATGTCACAGTGCATTGGAGCAAGAAAAGAATTTTATTAAGCATGTGCAGTTTTATTCTTGCATTGAATTAAGTGCTATGCACCATTGCAAATAATTGTGGTTTATATGATATGAACAAAAACAAAAACAAACTATTTTAGTGTGTTTTTCTTATTGTTGATTTAGGTATTTTCAATTTTCCGGATCTGCATCATCCACATTTTATTGTTTATATTTGGTTTCCGAACAGATATTTCCTTTTATCTGATTGTCAACATCAAGTTCCTAATATTATTTGGGATTTGTTATGACATTTCTCTAAATGTAAAATGAATAGCACTGAAGCACATAGAATGCATCCACGCATTGTATCCAGTTTACTTCTTACTCTATAAAATCTTTTGGAAAGCTAATGAATTATATGGACTATTATTCATAGCTTGGAACATTCCTGTTCATTTTTTAAAAACCTTAACCAATTTCACATGGTTGGCACATGTGGACTACTATACTGCAAATAATACAAACACTAAATAGCAACAAATAAAAAAAAATACCGAGAAAATAAAACTCTCATGTTATCTTTATATTTGCCAGTAGTGCCAGTAGCTGAGATTCTACAAACTCTGGATGAGATTCTGTGCAAACAGCAGATCCCACAAGTAGATAGTCTGAACACGAAGTTATAATAATAATAAAGCTATAATAATAATACAGGGTTTTATTTCATTCATGCTTCTCTCATGCAGTGGTTTTATTTGAATGGTAGTTTTACTTTAATTTGTAAATTCTGTGACGTGAGTACATTTTAATTAAGATGCATATTTGTCCCAGTGCTATAAAGAAAACAATTGCGTTGTGTTCGGTTTTGCCAAGATCGTATTATTGCTACTGCATCTTATAGATCAGCTGCATAAGGACCTTTCTACCACAGAATAGAACATGTTTTAAAAAATGCATGAGATAAGTGGCTTATGTAAATTCATGTTTTTACATATCGTGTATCAAACTGTGCCAAGTTTTGTTTTATTTGCTATTTATTAGCTATTAGCTGTTTTTTTGTGTGTTCTCAGTACAATTGCAGATGTGTGATGTGAAAGGGAAGTGTTCTCGGTACACTTGAAAAGATGGAAGGGAACTCAATACATTTCCAAGTGTACTCAGCACACATCCAGTGTGAAAGAGAAACGATCTGAGGAGCTTTCCACTGAAAAGCACCGACCACACTTGGTAAGTGTACTGTACTCGATACACTTGATAAACAAGTGTCCCCAGTGTGAAAAGGTGGTTAACTACCAAGCCACTGCATAGAAAATACATAGGTAATGTACATTTGTTTAGAACACATACTAATTCAAATTAGAACATTTTTTTTTCTGATTGGTCCAAATTCATATGTGTAGTAATTCATATTACCATGTTGTCTAAGTATTTAAATACCCACATTGGAATGTATGTGATATGTGCGTGCTACTTCACATTCTCATGTGGATGGAGAGACAGTGTGGAGTTTCTAAACTTCTTGTAAACCAGGCCACTAATAAACTTAGAGGTAAAAAAAGGACCTGAAATCAAGATTGACGTAAAACAAAAAGTCAATGTAATATTAAAGTAAGATTAATCAAACTCTTTAACATCTAGTTGAACAATTTCTTATTAGGTTTAGAATATTCACGAATAACAACTTAGAGTTAAAATTGTGTGGTGCCCTTTTACAGTACAACATTTGTATCAGATCCTGCCGGACACAGGAAAATACAAAGTGCACATAAAAATGACACACAGAAAATACTTGTGAGACGTTATGCACAGAAGTCAGTTCCTGAAACAAGCTGCTCAACTGATGAACCCAATGAACTAATCAATTTTTGATAAAAATGCAATTTGGATTAGCAATGGTATTAACGCTCATCCAAGCAAGTGGATCAAACTCACTTAATCTCCCTGTCGGGCGAATCAAGTAGACTACATTTTGTACGCTACAATTGGCTTATCATGTCTGGGTATGTATTTATGTATTTACATAATCATTTTGCCTGTGGTAACACAAATGCTGTGTGCTGCAGATGTACTATTATTAGCAGGGCAGTGGATCTCTAACTGTACAGAGCCAGGCTAGCAACTGCCAGTCACAGGTTTTCAAAATGATGCACAATATTCCATACATCTTATTCTGAATACTCTTAATTCGAAATACTCTTCACCTTGTTCTGAATATGTTGTTTAAATAAATGGAGTACTTATTCCATATGCTGAGCATTCAGAAGAATAATAGTTTATTAGTCTGCATTTATGGTTTTTAAACAATGAGAGTAGTTAATATGAGAGATCTCAAGAAATCATTTGTTTATTATATAGGCCCGCCTAATATAACATATATGACATAGTTAAATATTCTTATTGTTTTAAATGTGGCAGGTTTTTTTAATCTTTAAAAAAAAAAAAAAAAACTTTTAAAGTTTACCATCCGATATCACAGTTAGCTAAAGCATAAGTACAATATTTCTACAGCTGCAGAAGAGGCAACAGAATGCTTTTCTTCATCTCCATGAAGTGACTCCTTCAATTTCAAGGTATGCTACAATGATGGCAATAATACTATTGTATACAAGATTCTTCTGGTTTTAGTTCCAACTGAGTTACATCAGATACTGAACTGAATATAACTGACACTTTGGTACACTTGATGTTCGCAGCTGAACTGAGAACATTTTTCTTTCACACAGAAGCAATAAATAAGCGAACTGTCCCCAGAACGGATGCAGCGTGCCGAGACCAGGTCTCGGGACAATTCATTTTAATCGTTCCCAGGAACGTTTGGAGCTTTCACACTTAAGGACAAACATTCCAAACTCAATCAAACCGTACCCGGAAACGGAATATAAGAAAAGTGTGAAAGGGGCCTTAAAGAGGTAAAATATGATTGGGGATGGAAGCGGTGATGGGCAATTTTAAACCAGCCTAAATTTAATATTTCAGTGTGTCATGGGTGACGAAATTATACATTTATATTATTTGTATTTTATTTTATGTAGTGATTCGAAATGGTTTTCTTGCACTATTTTTATTATTATGTCACAATGTGTGGGGTGGAAAATATTAATTTGGATTGTGTTTTTTTCTATTTTTGTTATCACCCGGACCATAGAGACGAGAACATTGCTTAGCAACCACCCCACTAATTATTTTGTTCTAGATTATTCACAGATGTTTGTACTTAAGTTGGTATAGATACAGGCTTTGAATGTGGAAAAAAGAAAAAAAAAAACAGATAAGATCGAGTGGCGACAGAGAAGAAGACCGAGGAGCGAAAAAGGAACAGAACTGAGACAAGAAACCAGACGAGACCAAGCTGAGACAGAGCAGCAGACCAAGGAGCAGATCGGAGCAACATACAGAGACAGACAGAGCAATAGTGAAGAACAGCTAAAATGGCAATAGCAGCAGCAGCAGCCGAGAGACAGCGGAGAGAACAGCTAAAAGGGCAGCAGTAGCAGAGATGCAGCGATGGACCAAGAGCAGGGAGAGCAGAGATGGAGAGATAGCTGGGAGAGCAGTGGTGGAAAGAAGAGGGAAGCAGTCGTGAAATACCTATAAAGACGGCAGCTGGTTTAACTTGGGGACATGAGGCACCCGGAAGATCTTCGATGCCATATTGACCCGGGTTTAGATGCAAGGAGTGGGCTGGAGATTGTTAATACAAGCGTGATATCTAGTATTTGCAAGTTAACTATATGATGTATTTTTAGTTTTTGTAAAATATGTTCCTTTTCTATTTTCTGTTATATAACTTGTGTTGTTTGAAACATATTTAGTTTATACAGTTTTATGTTAGTAATATATTATTGTTCTTTTTTTTTTACTTTGTTATTAAAAAGATTTGCTCTATATGGGTTAACCCGGTATATTAGGGGTGGAAACAGTAACCGTTGTAGTCTGTTAGTTGAGCTCAGAGACAGAGTGGCACCCTTTGCTGTGGGTGAGGTGAATTGGGCTTATCAAATTGAGGGAGCAGAAAGTGAGGCCATATCTGGTACTGACGACTCAGCCAGGGAAATTTAGATGCTAAAGCTTGTTGGGGATTATTGCAATAACTCTTTGTTAAAGTCTTTAAAATTCAAGCTTGTTGGGGATTAGTGCAATAACTCTTAAAGTATTTAAAATTCAAGCTGGGGATTAGTGCAATAATTCTTACTTAGATTCTGCAAATTAAATCTTGTTGTGATTGTGTAATTGTCACAGAGACGGCCGAAGTGGGCGGCGTCAGAACCAGGAAAGGTAATGCAATACACAAAACACAGGACGGATGAAATGAAGTGATGAAGACGCCTGTTGGCGCCGGTTTAATACAAAATAAAAAGTTTACACAAACACGAAAAACACAGGACACGGCACTCTACGCCAAAATAAAGACAAACGACAACAGACTAAACTTAACAAACACGGTGAGCAGATACTTCGTTATTATTATTACTTTACTTATTTCCTCCGTCTCCAATCCCGTTCTCCGCTCACCGAACACCCAACCACCAGTATGTGCCAACGTGCATCTATATATACTATTGTGCTGGGATTCAATTACCAATTAATTATTCACTTGAATCCCAGCACGTGAATTAATAAAGTGCAATTCCCCGTGCTCACATATTACTACATTTTACTTGCACGTGAAGTGCTGTGCAATCCTCGTGCCTAAATACACATATACATTTTTAAACACTCGTGTTACACAGACCCGTTTATATCCCGTGTACCAATGACTATACACCAACATTTAAACACCACACGCAACACATAACAGATAATATACACAGGGGCGGGCACTTTGTTACATATACCCCCTCCTGTGCAAAGCACACATGGCCTCAATGGCCACCTCCCCCCTTAAAAGCCCAAAAGTCCCGCCCAAAGTCCTTGGCCAGGACCAGAGGCTTCCAGGGGCCCACAGGTCGTAATGCTGTCAGCAGGGTAGCATTCTCCTGCCAGGGTAGTCCTAGCAGCGGAAAGGCTGCTTGGGGTGTGGTCTCCTGACCTTCCCCCTCCTTCGGCGCCGGCAGCTCCCCTTGGTGGGGCTTCAACCACCGTTCTTCCTGCAGGGAAGAAACTGCAGAGGGAGCAGGTCTCCGGACCTCCCCCACGATCTCCGGCGGAGAAACTGCTGCTGGGGTTGGCGGTCTCCAGACCTCCTCCCCCTCCTCCGGCAGCGAAACTGCTGCTGGGGTTGGCGGTCTCCAGACCTCCTCCCCCTCCTCCTCTGGCAGCGAAACTGCTGCTGGGGTTGGCGGTCTCCAGACCTCCTCCCCCTCCTCCGGCAGCGAAACTGCTGCTGGGGTTGGCGGTCTCCAGACCTCCTCCCCCTCCTCCGGCAGCGAAACTGCTGCTGGGGTTGGCGGTCTCCAGACCTCCTCCCCCTTCTTCGTGGCCGGCAGCTCCCCTTCGTGGGGTTCCGGCCACAGTACTTCCGGCTGTGATGCGGAGCGGCGGGCAACCCCAGGCGATGCGGAGCGGCGGGCAACCCCAGGCGATGCGGAGCGGCGGGCAACCCCAGGCGATGCGGAGCGGCGGGCAACCCCAGGCGATGCGGAGCGGCGGGCAACCCCAGGCGATGCAGAGCGGCGGGCAACCCCAGGCGATGCAGAGCGGCGGGCAACCCCAGGCGATGCAGAGCGGCGGGCAACCCCAGGCGATGCAGAGGCATCCTTGGGCGAAGCGAGGCTGGCATCCTTGGGCGAAGCGAGGCTGGCATCCTTGGGCGAAGCGAGGCTGGCATCCTTGGGCGAAGCGAGGCTGGCATCCTTGGGCGAAGCGAGGCTGGCATCCTTGGGCGAAGCGAGGCTGGCATCCTTGGGCGAAGCGAGGCTGGCATCCTTGGGCGAAGCGAGGCTGGCATCCCTGGGCGAAGCGAGGCTGGCATCCCTGGGCGAAGCGAGGCTGGCATCCCTGGGCGAAGCGAGGCTGGCATCCCTGGGCGAAGCGAGGCTGGCAGTCAGGACAAGCTGGGGTGCGGGTGTTGGCCCTCTTTTCGGCCACTGCAGCCGGGAGGTTCTTCCCCGTGCTTCCCTCAGCAGCCTATGCAAGGGCTGCTGAGGACCGCCAGCATCTAGTCCTGGTCCTTCTGGTGAAGGGAGAGGCAGCTCCTGCTCCTCTCCCCCTGATGGAGGTGGAGGCAGAGGAAGCTCCAGCTCCTCTCCTCGTGATGGTGGGGGAAGTGATACCAGCAGGCATTCACCCTCTGCTGGTGGGGGAAGTGATACCAGCAGGCATTCACCCTCTGCTGGTGGGGGAAGTGATACCAGCAGGCATTCACCCTCTGCTGGTGGACAGGGACCCAGCAGGCATTCACCCTCTGCTGGTGGGGGAAGTGATACCAGCAGGCATTCACCCTCTGCTGGTGGACAGGGACCCAGCAGGCATTCACCCTCTGCTGGTGGGGGAAGTGATACCAGCAGGCATTCACCCTCTGCTGGTGGACAGGGACCCAGCAGGCATTCACCCTCTGCTGGTGGCGGAGGCAGAGGCAGCTCCTGCTGCTCTCCCCCTGCCGGTGGAGGTGGCGGAGGCAGAGGCAGCTCCTGCTGCTCTCCCCCTGCCGGTGGAGGTGGCGGAGGCAGAGGCAGCTCCTGCTGCTCTCCCCCTGCCGGTGGAGGTGGCGGAGGCAGAGGCAGCTCCTGCTGCTCTGCCCCTGCCGGTGGAGGTGGCGGAGGCAGAGGCAGCTCCTGCTGCTCTCCCCCTGCCGGTGGAGGTGGCGGAGGCAGAGGCAGGCAGCTCCTGCTCTCCCCCTGCCGGTGGAGGTGGCGGAGGCAGAGGCAGCTCCTGCTGCTCTGCGCCTGCCCGTGGAGGTAGGAGCGGCGTGTAGTCTCCTGGTGGTGGAGGTGGGAGCGGTGTGTAGTCTCCCCTTGATACAGGGGACTGGTGCGGCTCTCCCTCACTTGCAGGGGACTGGTGCGGCTCTTCCTCCCTTGCAGGAGACTGGTGCGGCTGTGGAGACAGCGGTGGGACCTCTGCCTTCCTCTTCCCCTTCCTCTCCTGCGGCAGTTCCTCCTCTCCTTCCTGGTAGGGGCAGCGCACCACCGGGTGCCCAAAATCCCCACAGGCAAGGCACCAGCCCTGGTCCTCCAGACCACCGAGGAACTCCTCCAGGTCCTGGCAGCCATCTCTCCAGTCCCAGCCTTCCATGTTTTATTTATTTATTTTTTTTTTTTGACAAAACACCTCTCCTGGTCTGACGCTTGGAGGCGCTGTTATCCCACGCAGGACACCACGTGTCACAGAGACGGCCGAAGTGGGCGGCGTCAGAACCAGGAAAGGTAATGCAATACACAAAACACAGGACGGATGAAATGAAGTGATGAAGACGCCTGTTGGCGCCGGTTTAATACAAAATAAAAAGTTTACACAAACACGAAAAACACAGGACACGGCACTCTACGCCAAAATAAAGACAAACGACAACAGACTAAACTTAACAAACACGGTGAGCAGATACTTCGTTATTATTATTACTTTACTTATTTCCTCCGTCTCCAATCCCGTTCTCCGCTCACCGAACACCCAACCGCCAGTATGTGACAACGTGCATCTATATATACTATTGTGCTGGGATTCAATTACCAATTAATTATTCACTTGAATCCCAGCACGTGAATTAATAAAGTGCAATTCCCCGTGCTCACATATTACTACATTTTACTTGCACGTGAAGTGCTGTGCAATCCTCGTGCCTAAATACACATATACATTTTTAAACACTCGTGTTACACAGACCCGTTTATATCCCGTGTACCAATGTCTATACACCAACATTTAAACACACCACACGCAACACATAACAGATAATATACACAGGGGCGGGCACTTTGTTACAGTAATAAATACTTTTTTATAAATTACTTACCTGGTTGTTTCTGGCTTGTGTGTTCTGCTGCTGTCCCCCTTGGTGAATACCACGAACCTCTATATTATTACATGTCAAGTTATTGGGCTGTACCACCTGATACCACCTGATACCGGGGTGGTGCCGTCACAAATGTACTGTGTATTAATTCATTAAATTAAGCTTTGGTGAATTTTTTTAAAAGAAAATTGAGAAGTGTAGGAAAATAATCCTTGGTAAGACATTTTGGGACCAACACTGATGGCCACCACGCCTATCTTTCACAGTTGGACGCACGTAGCTAAAAGGGTGATTAATGGGTTTTATGAATTCCAGTTGTTAATGAAAGCCCTTTTAGTCAGACACGGTTAACTCCAATTCCAATTAATTCCAAACTCTTAATCATGTTTAAAGTTAACTGCCTGGTAAACTCTCTTTGTGAATACGGCTTACTTTCTTTTCCATAAATTGTACTCGTGTGGGTTATTCAGCTATCCTCATTTGTGTAATAGCTACAGTACTCCATGAACTTTCATGAGGTATGCTCTATTTATATCATCCTTATCAAGCAACGAGTTAGTGACATATGGCCACAATGCATTTGGTTTACTTCCAAAGTAAATCAGCCTGTAGAGGAGGTGCTGGCAAGATAACTGCATGCCAGTCTTTGCTTTGTGCTTTGTGTTCACACTGCTTTTATAAAGACAAGATGTTGTGCTATTGAATATGCACTGTGTTCATTTACAGTTCAACCCTATAAAGGATTTTACTGGTTAATAGTTTGTTTATTTATTTTGTCTTTTATTATTGTCATTGTCTCCATAATTAAAGAGCTTCCTGTATTAGGAAAGCTATCCTAATACGCTGGGTTAAGAACCCCTGATTTAGATGACATAGTAGTTAGGGAATTAAAAAAAAAAAAGTTAACTGCAAGACTAACTATAATTTTATAGTTTATAGAATATACTGTACTGTTGTCTCCATTTTAATCCCATTAAAACTCGTTCTAGAACAGTGTATCCAAATTAAATGATCTGTTTCTACTGGGCAAATTGTATAAATGTAATCCTTGTTGCATTTGCAAAAACTCTGGATTTAAAACAAAATAATATAAAAAATTAAAAAATCAAAGAAAACTTTGATTGTACCGAGGCCCCAAGCTCAAGGGTGTTGGGGGGCAAAATGACCAGTAAAATAATCACTATAAGCTTTCTACTCACCTGTTTGCCAGCAAATTATTTTTTATTTTATTTTATTTTTTTATTTTTTAAGCTGTATTTCAAAGCCGTAACCACCTCATCAATCATTCACAAAGCTGATGATGGGTTAAGAACATGTGTCAGGATGACATATCTCTTTGAATCATTAACCTATCTTGGGTGGCTTCGGAGATACAGCAGTGGGAATAAGTGATGCTCATTCAAGTTTGACTGGCCCATTTTGGCACCGCGGACTTGCTGCACTGGCCTCTGCAGCCAGTGAACTCTGTTATGCCCTTGTTATAGTATTAATGCAGCTGTTTGAGAATGCCTTTACTGCTTAAATGTCTAACTGAAATAATTCCCGTCCGTTTTTTGATCCCAGCTATGTCCAAAGACAATGCGTGTCTTCCCTCCACGTTAGTAAATATAGTTGGTGAACTGGGTGTCATGAGCCAGCTCGATCGCCCAAAACAGCGCAACAACATCCAACAAGTTGTTGATGCTCTCTCAGAACTGACCAAATAAAGTTGCAAACGGATGTATTGGCTGTGTTTTATTTATTCGCATCATTAATATTTAACACAACAGTAAATCCAACACAACTTAAAAGAAAGGAGAGAATCTCTGATAGCAGGAGACTCCTCAGATCGCTGCTGGCAATTGAAACTGAAAGCTGACGTAACCTTCTGTGGCAAAGTGGCTGGTGATTGTAAACAGGTGTAGAGGTGATGCAGTGCAGGAGTAATCACAGACAATTGTAATTGTTTTGGAAAGGGGTTTTATTGTAATCCGGGTCTGGTGACCAAAAAGTAAACGCTCCGGCAATACACACCAATGTGTATGGCGCGGAACTAAATAAACAGGTTTACAGTCCTAAATAATAAGAGTTATCCGCCCCACAATACTAAAACACGGTCACCAGTCCGGTGTGTGTGTTTTTATTAGTGCTCGTGGTGGGTGATAACAGGCTATTTTGTGACAGTTCGTGATATGCAGTTCCGGCTTGTGCTGGGCCAAAAGCAACAGTTGCAGAACTCACAAATATTCTTTTCACAATACAGTTTCTGAGGCAGTTACTACTGCGGCTCTCAGTCCTTCCAGGTACATGAACACAAACCAAGTGAAGGAAAAGAGTACCGATTCTCCAGCCCCTTTATGCTATTATACATGACCCCTTGGCAAACGATTGCAGCTGCTTTTATTGCTTGCAGCTGCTACCTCATTTATCCCCCAGGTCAATACGTTCCTGCAACTCTCCTTCATCCAGGCTGACCGACTTCCCGACCCTGGAAATTAACTGTCAGGCCAGCCTGTTTCAGTACTTTCCCTTCGATATTCTGTGCCCTCACAGGTCGCGAGGGAGATTTCCAACCAGAACTCATTATATTTCCGTCACACCTTCACAGTTGCCAAGTCCGCTTATAATAAGCGGAATTGGGCTTGTTTTTGAGAGTTGCTGGTTAGCACTTGCATAAACATCCATACTCTAACATGGGTTCACTTGTTTTGGGCTTGTTGATGCTTTTTTTTTTCATCAGACTTGGCAACACTGGTAACCTTCCCTGTCTGTCTCGCAGGCACCCACTGATTCCTGAACAACTTATTTTGCTGTTGGCAAGAGTCTGTGTAGGTTACAGCAGGCACTGGCAATTTTGGGAATGAACTGATGCTGCATTTCAGTCCGTTTTATCAGTATCCGCCGCCTCCCTTTCAAGTGCCCACTACCCATATTAGCCCAAGCGTGGTGTTGAATTCTTCTTTTTTTTTAAATCAAAGCCAGGGTAGTACACGCAGCATCACCTGATCCACTGCTGTATTGCCTGAATTTATATATAAAGTCTGCTTGTTTTCAGCCATGGTGATCTGCAATACCTGTTGGTCAGTTTCATTTTATACCTCCAAGTTTATTTTTAATTAATGAATCGTAAGATAAATTAGTTGAAACAGTATTTACTAATAATGACATCTGAAAAACAATTTGGGCAAGAGCAGTAAAACACATTATTTACCAACCAGTCACAAGGTATTTTACTTTATTTCAGCAGCTTAGATTCACTCATGTATCAGTTCTCTGCGCATGGAAACCACATTGTCACAAAATGTCACTAGTAATCTTCAAAAACAGCATAAGGACTTTACGCATAGCTAATTTACATATCAACCCCCACCTTTCCCATTCATTTGCATGACGTCGGGTGAAAAGCCCGGTTTACTCGAGTAAAATAAACTGAGCGAATGGCAACCCAAAAAAAGCATTTTACAAGACACCATGAATCTCCCAATTTCACCCACCAGTCCTATTTAGCTACGTGGTGCAGTGTTGGGTGTGTAAGTATACTTTTCTGCCTTGTATCATCATAATCATATCTTCTGTTTGAAACAGCGATACTCTCAGAATAAACCGTGTTCCAGCCGTGGATCCCCATCTCGATCGAAAACACACTGCTAGCATTAATTACACCGTGTAACAAATATATATATATATATATATATATATATATATATATATATATATATATATATATATATATATATATATATATATATATATATTTTGTTCCTGGGTAGTAAGTGTTATTTCCTAATTGCTTATGCCTCAAAAGTATAGAAAATGGCTATTATTCCCCACAAACTTTGCTTTTGTGACCAGGACAGTGATTTTTCAAAATATCACTATTTCCAATGGGAAAACGGGCAAATGTGTGTCTTTTCGTTCACATAAAGTCAGAAAAAAAAAAAACATATAAATCCAAATTAACATGTATTTATACTAAAGTAATACAAAAATGACTACAAAAGATTTAGAAGTGAGTAGTTTTTCGAGATTTACGATTATACTGTAAATGAGACTTGGTTTTTATTTAGAAGGGTCTAGGATGAATTAAACTGAAATAGTATTAACAACACAGCTGCTGAGTCCATAAATATTAACTTTCAACACATCAAATTCACTGGTATATCTTTCTGTATAGTTGTTTTTTTTAAATTAAAATGGATTGACATTGTTTAAAACACATTAATGAGGCTTTTGGTTTACACTCGTGGGCTTTCACCTGAAACGTTGCATCGTGATGAAGCTGAGCCAGTGTGCGACATTCTAATAGGTTTATAATGTTGATGAGACAACTAAATGTGTATTGCTGGTGAACGATCAATAACGCTGTACTCTTGCTTTTTTTTTTTATGAACTGAAAAAAAGAATATTTGTATGAAACCAGGGCAAATGGCAACCACATCAGTATTGTGCCCAGAGCAGCAAGACGAACAATGTGCCCCCATTAAAAAAAAAATAAAACAACTTCTCATGTTTTCAGCTTTACATTTATGTTTTTTTTTTTTTTTTTTTTAAGGTGACATAACTTTAATACAAATAAGGAATATTTTTTGCTTGAAGTTTTGATTGAAAGCCTTTTTGTAAAATTGAGCACAACAGCTGATTGTTATTGTCTTTTGTCATGGAAATGTGATAAATGCTCTTGCTTTTCACAAATTAAAGTTCAGTTCTGGCTTTGTACTTTTGTAGTCCTGACAATAATGCAAATAAAAAATAAAAGATCGTTCTTTTCAATGTCTTTTTTCCCTATTGTGTGGCACAGTAACTGTCTAAAGTATAATTTGGGTATTCTTGTACAGTACACTGCATTCCAAACAGCATAGAACATTCAGATAATAAAGAATTGAAGGGATGCTAAAAGCTAAAAAAAGGCCACATAGAACCACAAGTTAACTGTTTGACATGTAGGACCTTTACTTGGATTGTAAGCATGCTGCCTAAAATGGTTATTACTTTTATTATTTATTACACTATAGTCTGTTATTCTGCTGAGGTTTGGGTTATGCTCAGATTTGGGGATAGGAGCCGTAGTGGGTCCATTGGGCCGTAAATTATTGCTTAGCCAAACACTTTTTTTTTTTTTTTTGTGGGTTGAACAATAACCCTGATTCTCACTATATTCAGAATTAGTTCCTGCAAGAAAAAAATATTTTCTTAAACGCAGAATAAGATATATTCAGATATATGTAAATGTACTGGATTTTTCAGGCATGGCAAGCTACGTTGTAATTTTGAGATATCTCAAAATACATTTAAAAATATCTTTAATATTTCAAGACATTTTCTAAGGAATTGCAGATATCTTTAAATAGTTTATAGATATTGCAAATCAATATCTAAAATTAGTTGACATATATTTTTAATATAAATTATTTAAAGATATCTATAAATGGTTTAAGATATATATCTATAAATGAATTAGAGATGTCTCAAATTGAATAACAAGTAGAAGCTAAGTACATATACCCAATGCTGAAATGCTTGCAGTAATGCTACCTAGAGTCCTGCATCAGGTCAGGTACCCGCGGATGACCCGCAAAAGACGGTCTGGTTCGTGTCAGAATGTTAACTTTTTCGCAGTTTGAGGTTCAGGTACGGGTCAAAAAAATTAAATTTTTGGGTCTGATTTTGAATCACCAAAAATGTTTTCTGTTCTTTCAGCGTACTCATCCTTAGCCCTTTCCCCAGTAACGTATTAGAAGGTAAATGTACTGGTATTAGGGAGGAGTCAGTTGACTAGGCAGTGTTCTCGGTTTGTATCGCCGCTGCTTGGTAATATTAAAAATGTCTGTGGACGAGGTCAAATAAAAGATGGTGCAGTGTTTATATCATGTAGAGAATCGGGGCATTCACAGCTGCTGTTTATAAAGATTGTAACAAACAGTTTACTAATCACAAATGCTTCTGAAAAAAATAAACACATAATTCTCTGTGCGAACTCCTATCTCACACATCAATTTTCCATAATAGACTTGCCTGGTTAAAAAAAGAAAAACTGCTCGGTGGAAGTAAGCTAACTTTTCAACAATTGTGGTAATAAGTATATAACTTATGGTATATCGAATATGCCATCAAAACACAAGTCGGGTTGTTCAAAGTGAAAAGAGCAGAAAAGACAGCTAGAAATTTCACAATAAGCAGAAAATGGTTTAAAAGTGGCCTGACAGCATCATATTTAAGTATAGTGCAGGAGCGGAACTGCCATCCTCCTCCTCGCCAGTTGAGTCAGAGGAAAGATGTGAATCAGAGACATCGGATTTTGGAAATGTACAACAACAGCAAATACAAGGTATTGAATTATGTATTGTAAACCCGGTACCCAGTCAGTCACCTTTATGTGATTTTTATGATCCAGCTGCTTGGCCTGACTTTTGTACCAAAGAGCTAAGAGTTGAAATCATGAAACATAAACCTGTGCAGCTAAAGAAACTGATGTGAATTCCCCAAAAATCACACATGATTTGTACTCACTTTTGGAACAAAACTTCAATTAGATTTATTTTAGGTTTATTTATTTTCTTTATTTTCACACTTCACACTCTTGCACCAGGGCCCAGTAAATCCTAGCACTGGCCCTGTAGAGGATAATAGTTTGAGAGGTAAATCATAAGTTTGGAATTCTTTTGGAATCATAGCGAATGCAAATAATGAACATCTGACTGGATTTGTTGCTTATAAAACCTGTCATTATGTTTTTGTGTACATCAAAAATGGTAGTACATCTCTGCAGAAGCACAGGTGTAGCTTCCTTTCAACTTGTGGCACGAAAGGAATAGACAGGTATTTTACAGTAAAATAAGTAGAGATAGTTAATATGTTACAATGTGAAAATGTATCTAGACCACTAGAGAAAGCTGCCACTCTGTATAACTGATTGTATAAACTCAATCTCTGGAAAATGGTAGAGATATCTGTTTGTAAATGTGAGAGCCTGAGAGAGTCAGTCGACACAGGCAGTAGGTAAAGGACAAATACTTGCGAGTTCAGGTTGGGTTGCAGATCATATTAAAGTGGGTCGGGTCAGGGGGTAAGAAGACGGTTCTGCAATGTGTTGTAGGTTCAGGTAGGGTCCTGTAGTAGCAGGTCTGTGCAGGACTCTGATGCCACCCTAGACATTTCAGAAGCTATTTAAAATTGATCATAGTCACATGAATGAAAATATCTGACACTGTTGGAAGGGGGTGGCTCAAAGGTTGGAATGTGTCACATAGTTTTATATTTTCCTCCACTTTAAAGAACTTGTGTTATAATTTAACCTTCATAGTGTTGTACACACACCCTTTTTAAATTTTGAATAATTTTAAGAATCTATTATGGTGACATTAGAGTAGTTTAATGAATGAATGAATGAATGCATACATCATGCCAAAATGCAAGATGCTGCTTCTCCTACATAGCCAGCATACAGTTCTGAATGGAGTTAACATCATGACAAGGCTTCAAACAGAGCAGACCCTTTTCAAATTCTGGTTAGGATGAGGTTACAACCTCACTCAGGTCAAAAATATGTCTGTACATCTTTTACTTTTCAGTTCAAAGCAGTTATATGGTATTACTATAAAGCACAACTTGGAGCCAAGCCACATTAAAAAATAAGCCTCCCTTGTAGTTTAGATACTTTACTAAACATTATTTTCTGACTTGAGTTCCTGTGGGATCACATGCTGGTGGACAATACCAGATCCTGTCGTTGAGTGCAGTTGAAACCAATGTTACGGTACTGTTCAACATTTTGCTTTGAAGCCACGAATATAACATTTGCTACCACACCAGTGTGGTGAAGTGGCATGTGATCAAGGCTAGCCAGTGGTAGAAATAGTGAACCCAGACACTGAAACTGCAGTTTTAGCGCTTCTTTGCTTACTTATATTTCTTTAGCACAAACAAAACAAATGCAGGATCAAATAAAAGGTTAAAATAAACCACTACAAACAATACACAAATCAAACATCACTCAAGCTTCAGCTGTTGCGGTGCATGGACTACCTTTGTAAAGTGTCGCACTCTCTGTTCAGGCTTGGCATACGCCTTCACTGAACCCTCTCCTTCCATGTGCTGTCCACAAAGGCTGTTCCTCTATGTCTGAGCCAAGATGGCCATCAGCTTATTGAATTTTTTTCTTGTTATAAAGTAGGTGCCATAGTGCTGCCTTTGATGACGAGGTCAATGAGCAGTACCTAACTCAGCCTTTAGGTTTGTTGTGTGATGAAAGTAACAACACCAACTGTGCATGCTTTGCTGTCGTGCAAAATCAACTACAGTGGACCTGTTTACAGAATATGGTCTGCTGACAAATCAGCCACCTACAACTACAGTACAATAAGAACCATAGGGACCAAGAGCGTTTGATTGTGAATCAACTCATGGTTGTTTTTCTGTTTGATATTTTTCCTTTTTAAAAGATTAGAAGGAGCATCGTATCACAGTCTATATCAAATAATAAAGTGGACTTCACTTCAATTCAGGCCACAAAGATTTCTGGTTACAAAAGCTCCCTTATTTTGAAAATTTTAAGTTGACAGGTATGACACACACACATGTGGAGAGGTCTGCTCTGCCGCAACCTATTACACAATATATATATATATTTTTTTTTTTCAGTTCAGTGAGTAAATTAATGTCATATCAAAATACTGCACCCATAGCCATACATATTGGATATTTATTATTTTGGAGAAAACATGCCATTCTTCATTTATTGACATATTACATTCAGTAATTATTATAATTTATTTTCATTTCAGTGAACTTGATCTGAAAACCATCACATCATGAAATCCTGATTAGCATAATATAATAAAACATGCCAGAGTGAATTAGAAATTGGAGCTTTCAAGATGCAGCTGGGCCGCCTCATCTCCACCCATTGCTTCTCGTACCATTTCTACACTGATGATGCCCAGATCTTCTCCCCCCCCCCCCCCCCTGACATCTCCTGCCCAGATCTTCCCCCCCCCCCCCCCCCGACTCTGACATCTCCTCCCATATCTCTACCTGTTGGCTGTCTCCTCCTGGATGCACTCGCATCGGCTTAAACTCAACCTCTCCAAATCGACCTCCATTTCTTCCCCCTCTTCCTCCCCCACTGCTAATCTCTCTATCTCTATTTGGTGTCACCCTCAACCCTTCCGTCTCCTACATTCAGCACATCTCTACTTTGGCATGCGCCTGTCGCTTCTTCCTCAGCAACATATGCAAAATTCGCCCCTTCCTCATCAACTACTCCCTGCAACTCCTAGTTCAGGCCCTGGCACTGTTCCGCCTTGACTACTGCAACTCCCTCCTAGTCGGCCTCCCTGCCTCTGCTAACCGTTCAGTCCAGCTCATCCAAAACTCTGCTGTCAGCCTTGTCTTTTCCCTTCCTTATTTCTCCCCTGCTACACTGCTGCTCCTCTTCCTCCACTGGCTCCCTATCATTCAAAACTCTTGTATTCGCCTATCGCTGCCTCAACCTTTCTGCTCCCTCCTATCTGCAGACTATTATTTCTCCCTACTCCCTCTCTCGCCCCCTCCGCTTCTCCACCACTGGCAAATTAGCTGTACCCCACCTCCGCTCCCCAGCTTCCAGATCCTCCTTCTCCACCCTTACCCTCAGTGGTGGAACGACCTACCCAACATTCCTGACCACCTTCTGGCACCTCCTCAAGACACATCTGTTCAGACAGCATCTTTTAACCTCAGTTCTTGACTATAATGGACTGTATGTCACCCAAATGTACCAGTGCTTGCATCATCTTGTACTTGCACTGAACTGCTCGATATTTTGCCGTATTCTACTACTGCTCATAATTATAACTATTTTCTGTATCCGTGTACTTAATTTTACTCTAAAAGGTATCTGTATTCACGTTTTCTGTAATTGCTTTAATTTGAAATCGTTCTTATCTATTTATAATACTTATTACATGCCCTTATTGGAATTTACTCTTATCAGCAAAAAAAATTAATAAGTTTACTGCTCTTGGTCGAATTTGCTCTTAAATTGAATTATTTACTGTATTCTTTATATTGCTTTTTTTTATTTATTTGATCCTATGTCTGATTTTACTGTACTTTATAAACTCTCTTATCTGTAATGTGATATATACTTGATAATATATAGTATTAAACGATTGAACAATGAAGAATAAGTACATTACATTTGTAGGAAACACATAAATACACCACATAATATGTAAAGTCTGGCTTGCCCATCAAGTCGATTCCGCGATTCCGGAAAAAAATCATCGAATCTCTCCAGCGGAATTTTAATTTTTTTTGCAAAAAAAAAAAAAAAAAAAAAGAAAAAAGAAAGAAAAGAAAAGAAAACTCAAACATTTGCTCCCTGCTATCACTGTACATGTCACTAGAGCGCATACACGTTATTTGTATAGTGAGAAGTATGGCGGGGTTTCAGTGCAAGCTTTAGTTCAGCCGTGGAGAGATTCCTAAGGCCATCGACGAGCTCTGGAAACAAATCTAAATTAGCACCAAATATAACGGCAAAAGATAGGGCACAAATGCAAAACACAAGACCAGTATTTCCACTAACTCACCGTCATAGCTTCAGAAGGCCACGACAATGATCATGGATAGACAAACAGTGGCCACTGAAGGACGAAATAAGGCAAGGTTATTATTATTATTATTATTATTATTATTATTATTATTATTATTATTATTATTATTATTATTAATAAACAAAATTATTTCATAGTTTAGCCGCAAGTTCAAAGCAAAGCGTTGTTCTGCTACTCCTATGTGGAAGGTCAGAGAAAAACAATTAGGACCTTACATGTACTCCCTATGTAGCAGGTCCTGAAAGATGTCATTCTAATTACATATGGAAATACATACGTTTCGTACATGGTGCACTAACATGAATGCTCAAAAAGGAAGTGGGGCAGTGAGCTACATTAGATATTATCTGATTACGTGGAATAACTTAACATTTCTGTGAAAATCTTTTTTATTTATTTATTTATTTTAAATCTTTATTTTCCCATTAAGCTTTGGTATGTGATGGTAGCACTTTCGCATTGTGGCCTTGGTCAGAGAAACAAAAATGCTAGTTTATCAGCCAGTCACATGCTTGCCAACATTTGGAAAGTGTTCAGCGGGATGCTCGTCTCCGGGGTGGTTATACCTCCCATACACATGCAAGGGGTCATACGCAAAAAACACTCTATCATATAATAATAGACGTGTCCTCTCAACTCAACAACAAACGACCAGCATGACAGTAAACACAGACACAATGAAGCTTCCTTGCCTTTGTATACCGGTAAGTTAGTGATCAACAGATGTGTCAGCCGCACAAAGAGCACAGCGTGTGGTTTTCACTAACTTTTCTATGTATAAATACCGTTGCTTTCTTCCTGTGCATCGGGACTTGGGACATTTGCTAGAAAATCGTTACTGTCTCTATCTTATAGGGACTGTTGACATGTATGCAATCAGAGTCGTCTGTCATTATTTCCAAGCGCTTGCAACAGCATCCAAACTATTTCTATGCGCTGTTTTGATGCGGATACATTTTGAAATTACAACATTTTTTGTGAACAAATGTTTTCTAAGAATACCCAGTTACATTTGTAAAAACATGCTCCAAGCCTAGTACACATTTGTAAAACAGTGCATTTGTAAAATGTACCAATGCTAATTTGAATCCCAGTGCAGCATTACAATCTTATTCTTCTAGGCAAATGTTATTATTACTGATGTGATTAAATATAGTCATATGTTTTGGCCATAACTGCATTTATTTATTTATTTTAATAATTGTTATGTTTTATGTATATTTTTTAAAATGGAATAGTCAATAGTCTATAAAAGTTTAAAAAAAAAGTGAACTCTCTTTGCTTTATTGTATGTGTTTTTTTCTTCTTCTTTGATTTCCATAAATTATGGAAAACAGATTTTAGCAATGTGATTTAATAAAAATTTAAAAAATGAATTTAACTAACTGACTTTTTCTTATTTATTTATACTCATTAACACTTTTTCATTAAAAAGTCATTGCCTCAGAATTTTTCAGAAAACATTCTTACCACAGATTTCCATGGGGACTATTTAATGTCACATAGTGGTGTTATTATTAGTGGTGTGATATTTTCTTTTTAAAATAGCAGGAAACATTAAAAATGGAGAAACATCTCTACTTTTTTTTACATTTACAGGCCCAATTCCTATTTAAATTAGTTGTGTATGTTGGAATTATAAATGCATGTAATAAATTGAACACATGTAAAAATTGTTTTTGTTTTATGCAGAAAGACATATTACATTGATGGATGGTTGGTAGCCATAAAACAAAACACATATTACTTATTCATAGTTACAAAATAAAGAATTATGAGGTAAACAGTTAATAAGTAATTAAATATAACCATCCCAAAATATTACAATACTTAAGCTCCTTCTTAATTGCAATACAATGACACCCACTGTCACAGTATTTGAAGTTTGTTGCAAACCCAATTCATTATATAAAAGACAGGGTCTAGTGGATTTAAAAACATGGTTTTAAGAATAGCAGCTCTGGAATGCAACCTTTGTGTTGTAGACACCGTTGTGTTCCCCAGTGTACCAGCTTGTGTTGATATATGCCAAGTGACTTTATTCGAATGCTAAAATGTTAACAGACAAATTTAGGCTTTATAGAAACTTTATAAACAAACTTTATGGAACATAAAATCTTTTTTTTTTTTTTTTTTTTTCTTGACACCACTCCTTTTGTTAGATTTTCATTTCAAATTTATGACTTTAAAGCTTTTGAAAATGTTGGTCATTGACTTTGCTCTTGGGACCTTGTAAAATAACCTTTAAAAAATCACTTTAACAACCCTCTTGATAGAGCGGCACATACTTTCAACCAGTGCAGCAGAGGCTTCTCATTCAGTCTCAATTTTCAAAGTTTAAAAATAAATAAAAATATTCTCAGGAAATTGCATGTGCAAGATGTGTTGAGTACCAATAGGTAATCTGATATGTTTTACCGTATTCGTTTTTGAGAGATTTGGCTATACTGTAGATCTGATTACATTTCCCAGTTCTCTGAAAAAAGATCATGTTTGATTTGACAGCTAATATTATATGAAATCCTGCTAAAAGTCTTCTGTTTCAATTTAGGCTGCTTCACATTTGTAGATGTCTTGCCTAATACTATTAATTACTTGAATAATAATACAACCCTTATATAGAGTACAGACAAATGGTATTTAAAAAAAAAAAAATTGCTCAGCATTGTTAGTTAATAATAATAGGCCAGCTAAAACTGCAGACAACACAGCCCTATAGAAGATCAATACCCAGTCGATCATATGCTTGAAATCGGTTCAGATTGTTTCTGTAGTAATGTTTAGCAAATGAAATCAGGATATTACTGACCCTAACTCTAACCTAAACATTAACAATGATTATTAAGAGTTAGTAAACTAATAAAAAACAAAATAAAGCGTGACCCTTTAAATTTCACATTCTCTCTACTTTGTTTTATACAACTGTGCTTGATTTTCAATATAAGCTGAAGAGTTGAAATACCAATACAGTATTAACTCAGCACTTTTCCCAAAAGTTAAATATTTATAAAAGCTGAGGGGAAGATAATGCAGCAGAACCATCTCTTTTGAATGTAAATGTAGCTTTCATAAAACTCTCAATGGCTTGGAGCACAAGCATTTGATATGGCTTCAACTCCCACAACACTCTTTTAAGGCAGAATTGTCCACAATTTAGTCAAACAGGTTAATGTAAGAAGCTCTAAAATAGAGGAGTGAGTTTCATTTGTGTCTGAGAGGGCATTTATGTCTGTGCACAAACTGTTTTTTCTTTGTTTGGGAAATAGCATGGATGCTCTGGTGCTTAATAGCAAATAACAAAAAGATTATCATAACAATAAACCATATAATGAGACAACACTGTGAGAGTGTAGTGTTATAACAGTATTTATATCTAGACGACGAGTTACCTGTGTTATGATTTTGTAGAATGTAATATTCTTTAGAAGGAAGGTTCACCATTGGGTGGATTCAAACAAGTAGGGCTGCCTAAATGTTTTTATTACAGTCAAAAATAACATTATAAAACTGTTAATTAACAGCAGTGACATCACTATCGCAACTAGAAACAGGTCTGTAAGGCATGTCAGTATCTGTGTTAAGTCTAAAGTCTGAGAAGAGACCTGTGTGGTTCAGACCTGGAAAGGTATGTCTTTAATAAAGTAATGCATTGCATATCTGACTGCGGTGGGACCAGAGTAAAGGGCTAGTCACACTACAGCTACATTCTTGAAAAATCTACCATTTTCACTTAAGCATAATCGCTGCGAGAAATTCTGTGAAAACAAATCGAAGCAGGTTCAATTTCTGGACGAAAAACGTTGCGATTTCCAGAGTCCTTCTACATTTGAAGGCAATATAAATCAGGTGCAGGCTGTCGCATTGTTCAGATGAAGGAGAGAAAAAAAAGGGGATGAATGTGGGGTTCACTTTATAATAAAACACTACTGACCTGCATACATATGCAGCAGAGAAAAAACTACCCATGTGTAAAACAAATAACTAATAAAATAAAAGCAGCTAGCCAATTTGATTTAATTTCTTCATGTAAGTAATAAGTCTCGACATAGGGCATTACCAGGGATTCACCGTTTGGGTATCGGAGCCCGAGTCAAGGGAAGGCGCTATTACAACCATAGTGTATAATGCCTGACATATGCCTGATGTGGATGGTCTTATTACTTATATACACTACTGTTACAGTAAAATTAATTAAAGTTTGTAATTACTTTAACTGAATTCATTTCTTTTTTTGTACATATCCTTCCCTATAAGCACTCTAAAATGAACATTTTATAAATAAAGTCTACCTCTACCATTCACCTCTAGTGACAACATTGTTTTTAAAACTGTATACTTTGATTTGAATAAACAGACAACAGAGTGTTAATGGGCATAGGTGCTGTGCTAATATTTGTTATTATGATTTTTATTTACCTCAGTACTGAATAATTCCAAATCGCGCTGCTTAAAAACACTCCAGTATTCAGTTTACCCGACATTCACTGCACTTAAAAAAAAATACTACTACGACTACTACTACTACTAATAATAATACTAATAATAATAATAATAATAATAATAATAATAATAAATAAAGTCTCTACATTTCTCTCTGTCTGAAAACATAAGGTGGGCTGCTTGTATTATTTTTCATTTAACCTTCCCTTGATTGACATTACAAAGGCTGAAATTTACTTTAAATATAAGTAGTTGTTTTGCTTCAATCTTGAAACTTTATATAACCTTGTGGAAGTGTGGTGGGTAATTCACTAACACACAGGAGACAGAAAGGTGTACTTGAAACACCACTAAGGTACCTAGATTTATTAATTCAATTTCTTTTGTTTCTCCGTTCAATGTTTTATTTTTGCCCACAGAGGGTGCTGTTGTCTGTGGCCTGACTATCAGCGATGTTAGGCAGGACCACAGGAATAGCAATGCTGGTAAACAATCCAAGTGCGGGCTCTCGCAGGTGCTCAAAAGAATAATCAAAAAAACAAAGTGAAAGAAAAAAGGAAAATAAAACACAGTAACAAAACTACAAATAAAAGGTGCTGCACTTGGCAGCATTACCCCGGTCGTCGCTACCCGCATGACCCGGGTCACCGACCTACACTCACGGCTCCCTCTGTCTGCTATACACAATACTTCGGGGGTCTGCTCAAGGTTTTCCCGCTACCACTATTTTTCTTTCTGTTTTCTTTCGGATTTCTTTCTCCCGGCCATTCTTGGTCCTGGACCAGCGCTTCTGCATGCTCAGCATGTCTAAAAGTGCAGACCTGAGGGAACAGCAGAGTCTTATTTTATAGGGCTAACAATTCCCCCAGAGAGGGAAAGCTACACACCCCCTTTCCCACCTCCCCGTGTCACTGCCATGACCGTCAGGGTATTGGACGACTGCTGCCGTCCTCCTGCAGCACTTTGAACACGCCAGCAGAGTCAGCACAGATCTCCCCCCCGCTGCAAGCCTATATGTATTTTTTATGTTTTTTATTGATAGTATATCATACTGCTATTTATTTTTACTGCTACACAAACTGCCCCTCTTTAACCACTGTTTGCATTTAACAATACAACACATTTTCAATGTGTGATAGAGAAAGAATCGATGTTGCAAATCTCCCTCCCAAGGAGAGAGGACGCCATGTAAGGACAGTGGTTTGCTGCTTCCTAGATGGACTGCCATGATGGTAGGTGGAAACCGGAAGGTAATGATATTAGGAGGGGCACGTAGTTGCAAGTACCTGGAACAACTCCATTACAAGCAGCTGCAGGACGGCCCTGTATTGGAGAAACCATGGCGACGGGTTGTTTGCAGGGAGGAGTGTATGGGTACAAAGGGGAAGCAGCTACGTCGGTACACTGCCTTGCGCTGAGAACGTAACCACCGGCCGGAGGATTGCATTTGTTTTGTTGTTTTCAGGGGAGGAGTATGGAGCCCGCATGACCAGAGCACTACCCTCACCACACGACACCAGCACCACCCTGCGGATTAAGAGCACACTTTCCTGCACAGGATTATTGTGGAGTATTGTTTTTTTGTTTTGGTCTGCAAACCAGCCATGTTCCCCCCGATACCATTGCTGGTAGAGGGGTGGTTCTTTGTGTTCATTTATTAAGCACAGATATTTTGGGGAAAAGTAACTGTTTGGCATTGTTTTATTCACCACACCACTCGCACAGTTCACACACAGGTAAAGCAATTTATTTATTTTAAAATTTTGGATTACATATTGAGATATGTATTGTTCTGCTTATAAAGAAAAATACAGTGCTAGAATGTTCCAACGGACATTTGAAGAAGAGAAAATCCAACACAATCAACATAGAAATGCTCCAGAAGCAAAGCCTTGTGTTTCAACTGGAATTGAAGAATAGATTCAGCGCTCTTCAAGATCTGCAAAAAGATGAAGCAATAGAGGTAAACAAAATCTATGAGGAAGTGACGCAATTAATTGCAGAAACAGCAAAAAACACTGCTGGATCTCCCCCCATGCTACAAGATAGTAAGATACTCACCAACAGACTTCAAGATAAATTTGACTTGGCGCAATCAAATGAGCAAGCAGGATTCAGGAGTGGATTAACAACAACAGATTATTTTCAAGTTGGACACCAAGTGATTCAAAGCAGCAACGAGTACGAACTACCACTTTGCTTGGGATTCATTGACTATGAAAAACCTTTGACTCTGTTTACACAAGATCTGTAAAAAAGGAATTGAGAAAATGTACAGAGACTTGATCAGCACCATATACAACAATGCAATAAAATCAAGTTTAAAACAAATTTAGTTCATCAAGGAGATCCAATTACCCCAAAGCTCTTCAGCGCCACCCTAGAAGACATTTTCAAAACACTGGATTGGAAAAATAAGAGGCTGAAGATCAATGGAGCCTGCTTGAATCACCTACAATTTGCTGATGACATCCTCATATTTACAAAGTGCCCAGAAGAATTACAAACAGGAATACAAGAACTACACAAGGCCAGCATCAAAGTGGGTTTTAAAATTAACCTAAAGACGACTCAAGTCATGTTCAATAAATATACCACTCCACAGGCAATTGAAGTCAATGGGATCAAGCTTAAAGAAGTCAATAACTACGTATACTTAGGACAGCTAGTTTCGGCAACAGAGAACCAAATGTGTGAAATCAACAAAAGAGCAAAAGTGGGCTGGAGTGCCTTTGGAAGATTAAGCATGGTTCTAAAAGGGAAACTACCCTTATGCCTCAAGTGGAAAGTCTTCGACCAATGTGTGCTTCCAGTGCTAACTTATGGATGCGAAACTTGAACCCTCATTTCAAAAATGACTGCCAAATTACAAATGACTCAACAGAGTATTGAAAGATGCATGCTGGGAATAACTAGAAGAGACAAGAAAAAGAAGAAGAAACAAACCACACATACCTTGAGTATTTTACCCTGAGAAGCTTAAAGTTATCCACAGCTCATCCAAACATGTACAATACTCCATAGGGTTTGTAGTGGTTTGTCAAATGTATGTGTGATATCCTACTGATTAGATATTCATTAATGCAGTCATGTGAACTAAACATCACTTTTAAAACCCACTTCCCACATGCAACAAATTTTCAGATACAGGGAGAGCTGCATTGTCCTTTTCACTCTGGCTGGGATAGGGAGGAAAGACAGATAGGGATAATTTCCTCACTGTGCCAGTACTGGTCAGATGCCCACTGAGTTCAGGTCGAGACTTCCGATGTCAGCCAGGGCCCAGTACCTTGTTATGTTGGTTAGGTTAGGGTAGAAAGATATGTAATTGGTATGACAGCGGGAGACTGCCCATTGACCTTCTCCTGATTGGTAATTGGCTTAGAGTAGAGGTGCCATTCAAATTGAGCATTACAAATTGGATATAAAAATGGGTAAAATCAATAACATATAGTTAGGCAGCATTCCTTTTGTGTATCCCCCAACAGGCTAATCGTACAACCTATATATTAAATGTCATGAATGACCAATTTGTTAAGATTGAGGGTGGAACAAGTTTAATTAATTTTTAATTATTGTGTGCACTGAATTTTTAACTTTTCACTGTTATTATTATGAATGTGTTTTGGATTTTTAATATTATTGTGTGTGTGTGTCACTAAGTTGTTTTCTGATTTATTATCACTGCATGTTTTGCTTTTGTTTTATTCACTAATTGTTGATTTATGATGCTTGAGCACCAACACCTGATACAGATTAAGATTTCTGATGCCCGACTCTCAAATTAACTATCACATGTGTTTTCACCTGCCTAATCTACCCTTCACAGACAATAAAAAGAGGGCTTTGACTAACAGGAAGACAGAAATAAAAATGAACGGTGCCAAGGGAAGAGGACTACAGAGCAGCAAAATCGACCAGTGTACTAGTGTATCAAGTAGGTGCGCAGGTGGACAAGAGCATGCGAGCAGAGCCAATGAAAGAAGCAAACAAATCTGCACACCTTTAAAGACCTGGAGTGCGAAAGGGGAGCACGGAGATTGGAAGAGACATGATCAAAGCTCCAAGCAGGGAAGTACATTACAGGAAGAGCTGTGTGTACCTGTGCTCATATTTGGCTGCAGAAGATGCTGACGGGTGTCTATTTTTGCTTACTCTAATATTGTGGCTGCCGCTGAAGCTTTATCATTTCCGCAAGGGAGAATCCATGAGCGCTGCTGGAGGCAAGAGGGAGTTACACTGAACAAGGATTTTTCGTTTCCAAGCACTCTGCAAACGCAGTTGCATCAGTTGGACCCACCCATACAGATTTACAGAATTAAGACAGAGACTCCTGAGACTGAAATTGACTTTCTTTTGGTTTTATTTTTATTTTCTCTTGGCAGAAGATATAACCAGTTCCACTTGACTACATTGCATTAGAATAATTAGATTTTATCTGTTTTTGGCAAGTTGTGATGCATTTTTTTTAATTGTTATACCACCGTTATTAAATGTTTATTGAATAATGTGTTTTAAAACTTTTACTAATTAGACTATTCTGTGTTAACCAGATACACAAAAGAAACAATATTGTATGCTGTGGTCTATGAAATTCCATCTTCTAAAGAAACTTGTGTACCAAATAAAATTGATTTATAACTACCTTGTGTTGAGCGTGTTGTGTGGTCCTGGAATCAAAAAGAGGGATTTGAATAAAAATGTTGCCAAGAACTAGATTCCTAATTACACGCTGTGGAAGGGGTGTGGGTAATTCACTGACAAGGAGACAGACAGGTGTATTTGGGAAACACCACACAGGTGCCCAGTTTTATTTCAGGCCGGCTCTTTTCCTTTCCTTGTATTTTTTTTTCTCTCCGGTAGAGGGCACTGTTGACCGTGGGCTGCCTATCAACGATGATAGACAGCACCACGGAAATACCACAGCTGGTACACGACCTGCAAATGCACTCGCAGGTGCTCAAAGAAATAATAATGAAAACAGAAGGCGAAAAGAACAAGGGAAAATAAAACAGTAATAAAACTACAAATAAAAGGTGCTGCACTCGGCAGCGTTATCCCGGTCGCCGCTACCCGCACGACCCGGATCACCGTCCTACTCTCTCGGCTATCTCGCCTGCTCTTTCACAATACGCCGGGGTCTGCCCAAGGGTTCCCCGCTCTCTCTCTGTCTCGCTGATTCCCGGTCCTGAATCAAAGTGTCCGCACCCTTAGCGCGTCTAAGTGGGCAGACCTGAGGAAACAACAGAGCGTTATTTTATAGGACCGACAATCACCCAAGACCCGCCTCTCGGCCATTCAGAGAGGGGGAAAGTCCACACTCACACTTTCCCACCTCCCCGTGTCACTGCCATGACTCACAGGCGGTTGTTGGGCGACTGCCGCCCTCTTCCTGCAGCCCGTGAACACGCCAGCAGAGTCAGCACAGATCTCTCCCTGTTACACACGCGTATACCAAAATCATGGGACCTGGTGCCTGTACTTTCCACCAAATAGACTTACCCACTGTTTACCTGTATATCGTCACTTAAACACCACATTTTCATGCTTACAAAACATTAATGTTTTTGTAAGATCACAAAATATACCGAAAACATGAAAAACTTAATTGTACTTACCTTTCGGAAGATGTTTTTTTTTTTTTTTTTCTATTTTAAATTTAAATGATGTTATCTTTGATACCCTGAGGTAAATAAAATTGATTCTTTTAACAATAAAAAATTAGTCATTGAACCTTTTGTAATTATAATCAACTTCACCACATGATGAAATAGGGAACACCTGCAATGCAAATGTCAAGAGGTTGCAGAACAAAAGTTATGTACATCAGACTATATACATGGCTTTTGCATACGTCCATATAACAATGTCATTGCTCTGCCTGCATTTTACTAAGTTTATCTGCCTGGTTTATGTGGCAAACCTCTCATCAGCTCTGTCTCAAATAAAGACATACATTTAAAAATGAGCTTACATATAGAAAGTATGTTGAAAATATATGGTGCACCATATATTTTCATTAGTCGGTAATCCATGTAAAATAACTATATGGATTACAGACTAAAATATATTTGAAATGTATCCCATATATTTTAAATATATAAAAAAGGGGCCAATTTCTATACATGAAAAAGATAAGGATCATACTACCATATGATACTACCATACCATTTCTACCATATATAAAATATATATGTTTGTTCCATAAGGGGTATATGTCTGTATAATAAACTTTGTCACACTAATATAATTAAAAAAAAAAAAAAAAAAGTATAAAAAAATACAGTTTCTGTTATTTTAACAGATGATATAAAATATAAGATAGAATATTATACAGATAAAATATGAATTTATAAAGTTGCTAATACAGAAGTTACATGAGATGTATATACATTAACTATGAAATATATATATTTATAATAATTAGAATATCACAAAAATAATTACCTTGTACCTTATCAAACTATAAATAGTTGCAAGTGTCCATATAACACCATCAAGGCTCTGTCTGCATTTTAAACATTTCATGATTTTAATGCATTCTGCCTGGTCTTCTGTGTAACAGTGGCAGCCCCTCATTAACTGTCGCCAGTCTCCTCAGGACCAGTGTTGGTTCTACAAAACATACAGTAGTATATACAGTATCTGGAGTGATTGACTGCCCAGGAAAATTTTGACTGTGGCACATATTATATTTAAATGTTATACCAATTGTTATAGTTTCTTACTTCTTCTATCTATATCTGTATATGTCCATATGATAAACACTGTCATACACTAACATAATGAAAACAACACAGTATAACATATAAGACATAGAAAAATATACAGATATAGCATATGATTATACTTGCATATACTTCCAAATTAACACTTAGACATATCTGAAATTGCATTTGATCTTAAAATATTTAGAGATATCTATAAATTATAATATATTTATAATATATATATATATATATACTCAAAACATAATATATATATATATATATATATATATATATATATATATATATATATATATATATATAGATTAATATATATATATAATCTTCAATTAGTTATTTTGAGAGCTCTGTAAATGATTTGAGATATCTTTAAAACCCCCATTTTAATATATTTCTAAATAACAGTTTATGGTTTCCATATTAATTTCGTGTTCATTTCGAGATATCTCTAAATCATTTACAGATTGCTAGAAATGAACAGAAAGTCATTTGAAGATATCTCTAAATGACTTCTTGTTAAAATGTTCTATATTTTTAAATGAACAGGAAGTTATTTAGAGATATCTGAAAAGTATTGAAAGATAACTCAAAAAACATTTTGTAATTACTATAAATGTACTTTAGATATCTTTAAATGATCTAGAGATATCTTTAAATATTTGAAGATATCTTAAACTATTTTGATATATCTGGAAATGATTTAGAGATATCTTAAAGTATTTAGAGATATTTATAAATGAATTTGAGATATCTCTAAATGATCATTTGGCTTGCCATAGTTTCTAATGTTTAAAATATCACAAAAGTAATTACATGTATGAAATGTTTTCGCTGTCCTTTGAAATAGAAAATAGAAACAAAAACTGTTTTGTTGGCCTGAAAACACCTCTGTACAAGCGAACCCATCTCCCATCAATCAGTGTTAGTATGTGTCAGTAAGAGAGTGACAGTAGCCAGGTGCTGAAAACACCAATCAACATCATCTTCAAAGCAAAGAAACATCCTGTCAATCAAGCTATGTAAGTAAATGCAGAGTCTGGCTGGTTTGTAAAGGGCTTGGGTGTCTTTATGCACAGTTTGGTGCAGTTTGATGGTGGATTGTCATAGTTACACAGCTAAGAAGGGAGGCATCGTTCAGAATCGAACAGAGACGATGATGGCTGCAAAGGGGTTAAGGCAACCGTATTAAGATCTGCCACTATCTAGATAATTGAAATAAATATTTTATTCAGCTTTCTGCAAAACTATGACTTCTCACTGCATCTAGTGATGGATCTATAATAAACGTACCTCCCTGTGTACCCTACATTTACATGTAATGTATCTTTGATATGTAATGATGGTGCAATTAATTACAGCACATACATTTACTAGAAATGTATCTGAAGGTGTTCATTTTATTTTATGTGGGACAAATGTAGAGAAACTCCATTGTTAAAATGCCAGTTCACAGCTGTAATGACTCACCCACTGCTAGACTGTCTGTCTGCAAACATAATTAGCCTTACAAAAAAAAGCCTTTACATTTTAGCACTAATCTATGTAAATTAATGCTTTGTCTTGTTCATTTTATCAAGCCACTTCAATTTGAAATAATTACACTCTAGTTCTGACAATGGGACTATCCATTGTACATTGCACTTCAAACTACACAACATTATGCATATTTTATAAAAACCCAATTTAATTATTGCTTGTGTTGATAAATGTTTTTTAGAACCGCTTTTTTTTTTATCAAAATAGTTAATATACTTTGTTCTTTTTTTTGGAACTGAAAAAGGTGTATTACAAATGGAGTGCATTAAATAACAAACACCCACT
Source organism: Polyodon spathula (assembly GCF_017654505.1). NCBI lineage: Eukaryota > Metazoa > Chordata > Actinopteri > Acipenseriformes > Polyodontidae > Polyodon > Polyodon spathula. The sequence continues at coordinate 21,029,578 of NC_054537.1, read as the reverse complement.
ATTACGCAAGTCATATAAAAAGGATTGATTTTACATTATAAATCATATTTTCTCAGACTATCAATTTCTGGGTAGAGCTCTATTTAAACAACAATAGATGCCCAATAACCGTATAATCTTGGTATAAAATAAGCTTTCACTTAACAGTTAACAATATTACTTGGTAAAATGAGTATAGTTTATTTATTGTATTTATAAAGCTTTTTTACAAATGTGTCGCAAAGCGCTGTACAATACATAGCAAAAAAAAGAACAAACCACAATGCATTTTTATAGCATGTCACACATGCAACTGCCACAGTCAGACCATTTAAATAACAGTATACACATAATGATACAAAAGCAGCAATTTTAAAGTTATATTAAAACCCAAGATAAGAAAGCCATTTTATAAAAGGGCATTTTTAGCCTTGACTTGAAAACTGTAACGGTCCCAGCTTCTCTGACAAATGAAGGCAGAGCATTCCATAATTTAGGAGCTCTACAAGACAAAGCCCAATCTCCTGTGTTGCTTTTGTTGACCCTAGGAATAACCAGCAACCTCGCATCCTGTGATTGTTTGGTGCAGTTTGGAAGATAGGGGTCAGTAACTCCTGAAAATAATTAGGTGCTAATCCATTCAGGGCCTTATAAGTTAACAGCAACATCTTAAAGTCAATTCTATACTGCACAGGGAGTCAGTGTAAAGAGGCCAAAACAGGGGTAATATGTTCACTTTTTTCTGTTTTTAGTTAGAACTCTAGTGGCAGTATTCTGAACAAGCTACAAGTGGGATACCACATGTTTTGGGACACCAAAAAAAAGTGCATTACAATCATCAATTCTAGATGAAACAAAGGCATGCATCGGTCTCTCGGCGTCAGATGCGAAAATAATTGGTCTAAGTTTGGCTATATTTCTCAAATGGTAAAAATATACTTTAGTAGCTTCCCTAATATGAGTCTCAAATGAGAGATCAGGATCAAAGATGACAACAAAACTCTTAATTTCTTGTTTAAGTTTTGATGAAAGAAGGCAAGAGTTGAGCTCATGTAAGCCCACATTTCCTTTTAGTTGGTTCTGTGACCCCACTAGCATAACCTCTGTTTTATCTGGATTCAACATTAAAAATGTCTGTTACATTCAATGCTTGATGTCTGTAAGGTAAGTAGCTAATAACACCCAGGCAGAAGAAATTCCTGGCTTCAAGGACAAATGTAGCTGGGTATTATCAGCATAGCAATGGAAGTTCACTGCGTGTCTACAGATAATGTCACCTAATGTTAGCATATACAATGAAAACAGCAAGAGATCTAGAATGGAGCTTTGTGGAACACCACAACTTCCGATAATGCCGATTTTACATCCCCAATAGAGACAAACTGAAATCTATCAAAGATAAGATTTGAACCAGGATAGGACAAGACCAGACAGTCCTACTGACGATTCAGTAGGATGGAATGGTCTACAGCACTTAGATCAAGAAGAATTAATACTGATGGAAAGCCAGAGTCAGAGCTTATCACCAGATCGTTCACAACTCTGACAAGGGCTGTCTCGGTGCTAAGTGCAGCATGAAAACCAGACTGAAACTACCTTTAAGAGTTAGATTTTTTTGTAATTGAATTGCAACAACTCTCTCTATAATCTTATTGAAGAATGGTAGGTTGGCGATTGGTCTATAGTTAACTGAGGAATTTCAGCATAGCTACAACTACCTTAAGTGCTGGGGAAACTGTACCGGAGGAAAGTGAACCATTTAAAATTTTCAAAATGTGGGTATTAATAGCACTAAGAACATATTTTAATAGTTGTGTGCTGGAGTCATCCTTAGTAGAAGGTATCTGTAGAATCTCATTTCTTATGTCTAGTATTTTATTTTAAAAGAAATGTAAAAAGCTATTACTTTGAATAACCGTTATCATAGTTAATCTAAAGTGCTTGTTGTAGCCCAGTGCACCTTATGGGGTTAAATGCCAAAATTAATATATAAAAATAAATAGGTAAAAATATTACATCTAGCACACTAGTTATTTTATTTTGTGTTTTCAGTATGAGTCCTTCCCTTGTCACAAATACCAGAGAGGCAAAGTTAAAAAAAAAATAACAAGTATTTTATTACAGAAAAGAAAAACTGTAAACAGGAGAAGTTCAGCAGATAAAATATTGACAAATTTAAAAGACAAATTAATCCATTCACAATTTCAGACAAACTGTAAATGGGGCTGAGGCAGGTCAGTCTAAATTGGTATCATACATCAATAAAACAAAGAAAATAATAAATCAGAAACAAAGCAATCCAAGGTAAAAAATAAATAAATAAAATAAATCCCCCAAAAATAATAAAATAAACACAATAATGAAAACAGAACAATATCAATTACAAATGTGCAATCACACAAACAATAAGTGTTTATAATCTAAACAAAACCTACAGCAAAACTAAGCTACGAAACCCCCTATAAACAGCCTGACACAACTTTGTAATTAGTTTTACTAAGAAACCTATAGTACCTAGGTACGATTTAGCAGCAGTATATCTATTTTTACCATGGCAATGGAAGTAATTATTAGGGCATCAAAATGGGTAGAGAGAGGAGAGTGTTTGGCTTCTGGAATGCGACTACCACCAATTTGAGCATACATGAAAGACATGACAACAATGACTACAACCGTAGCCTGCACTAATCGGTTATTGGGCAAATTAACCAATAACATTAAATGGGCACGAATGCAATTCAAGCCCACTAAATCAAGGAGCATCTCTATAATTAAAGGCAAAGTAGTAGATAAAAGGTTCTACATTAATGGTGAGGCAATACCAACAGTGTCCGAGAAGCCAGTGAAAAGTCTAGGGAGATGTTATGATGGGGATCTAAAGGACACAGTTCATGTGGGAGAAGTTAGGCAACAACCAGTGAAACGGTTGAAGAGCATAGACAGCAGTGCTCTACCAGGCAAACTGAAACTCTGGTGCTTTCAGTTTGGTCTACTGCCAAGACTGCTGTGGCCACTGACTGTGTATGAGGTTTCCTTGACAACAGTTGAGAAGCTGGAAGCTTTAATCAATTCATACGTCAGGAAATGGTTGGGAGTTCCACGCTGCCTCAGCAGAGTATGACTTTATGGTAAATGAATACTGCAGCTACCAATCTCTGCTCTAACCGAGGAGTTTAAGTGCGCCAAAGTCCGACTGGAAATGACATTAGTAGATTCACGCGACAAATGCATAAGGGAGGCATCACCTCTGTTGAAAACTGGAAGAAAATGGACGGCAAAGAAAGCTATGGAAGATGCTAAGGCTGCCCTTCGAATCTGAGATATTATGGGGCAAGTTCAGCATGGAAAAGGAGGTTTTGGTCTCAGTTCAGCTCCTCCTACATGGCACAAGGCAACCCCACCTCAACGGAGGAATCTGGTAGTCAATGAGGTGCAAAAGCAGGAGGAAAGGATCAGGTGTGTAAAGGCCATTTCCCAGGCCAATCAGGGAGAATGGATGAGATGGGAGAGTGTGGAACAACGCAAGATTAGCTGGCAAGACCTATGGACAATGGAACAGAGCAGAATCAGTTTCCTCATCAGATCAGCATATGATGTTCTCCAATCACCACAGAACCTAAACCTCTGGGTGGGTGAGGATCCCTCATGTTCTTTGTGTTCAATACCTGCAACATTAAGGCACATTTTGACAGGACGTAAGATGTGTCTTAGCCAAGGATGGTTTACTTGACAGGTGACAGGTGCTGTGATGTTTGGCCTTAGCATTGGAAGACAAGCGTAACCTGACCAATAAGTTGCCACCAGTTCCATCAAAGCATTATACTCAAAAGACAATATTCCTCCATACAGGAGAGCAACCACCAAGAAAAGGTGTTAAAACCAAGCTTCACCCAGGACAACTGGAAGCTGCTAGAGACTGGAAGATGCTGGCAGATGTTGGTCAATGGCTTATTTTTCCACCTGAGCTTGCCACCACTAACCTTCAAGCAGACATTGTCTTGTGGTCTGGATCAGTACGCCTTTTTCATCTGGTTTAACAGTGCCATGGGAAGATACTGTGGATGAGGCATATGAGAGGAAGAAACTTTGGTATGCTCGAGGATGGAGGGTCCGAGTTTATCCAGTTGAGGTGGGTTGTCGAGGATTTGTGGCACACTCTACAACTCGGTTTCTCAGAGACATCGGGTTTAGTGGCCAAGAGTTGCGTCGCACAGTGAAGAACTAATCTGAAGCAGCAGAATGGAGCAGCAACTGGCTATGGTTGAGATGGAAAGATTCTGGATAGGGATCTCAAGCACAATAGAAAGAAAGCAACGCTAATGTACAGGTAAGTGAGCTGAGCTGAGATGAATAGAATATGGAGATGGGGGGATGTTGGGACGCCAAAATCACTGTTGAGCCCTCTTGAGGTTTCGTGGGCTAGTCAAAGAAACACCGAGGATGGAAGATGCCCACTTGAAGACCCCAGAGATGTACCCTACTTAGCTCAATCCAGACGGTCGTCATGCTGATGTGCTGGGGAGACCGCACTGGATTCATCCCTGGTGCCAGCATTGCTGCAGTTGTGGGTGATGATGCACTGGGGAGGCAAAATGAGCTGATCCCTGGAGCCAGCATTACACTTCAGCAATCAATACCAGACAGAAGGATATCTACATCATCAGACGGAAAACAACACAAATGAATGGAGAAGCAGATGGATCACATTAGTTTGCTGCAAAGCTACGTCTTAGTTGGTGCTTATTTTGGCGAGAGCCAAGTTCAAATCAGCATGAAGTTCAACATCTACTCTCATGTAACGGAAATCACTATATATATATATAATATATATATATATATACTATATATATAATATATATATATATATATATAAATAAATAGCCAATCCAATTAGTAACATACAATGGTACCAAATAATACTTCAATAACCCGCCCCTCTACAAATAGTGAAAGTATTTCAGTTAAAAAGTATTTCACTTCTAGTTAAAGGTTATATAAAAAAAAAAAAAAAAAAAAAAATTACAAACAGTTTAAAACAAAGTGCAGGGCACGCGCAAATTAAAATATACCACGCATCCACACAAACACCAAACTGATGTTCTGCTAGAGTGGAGCCGAGAGCGCCAGAAGAGAGAGACAAAAACTAGGTCTGCAAGAATGCTTTTTGTTTTTTTTGTTCTACAACAATAACAAAGGTCCAAAACGACCAGCTCACCACACTCTACTCTACTACCGTCAATTTCTAGTACAGGTACCGATGTAAATGAGCACACCTTCCAAACTTTCCTTTTACACACAACCAATTATCACTCGCTCTCGACTTCTCTCCAGGTTCCATCAGCCCGTCAGTCGCCAGTAGCAGCTTTACAAAACACAGCTTGCCCTTTGTCTGATCTCTGTATTTCCTTTTTAAAAGGAAATAATAAGTAGATTGATTGCAGATGAAAAATGTGAGGTCATCTCATGCAGGTACAGCTTCAGCATGCGTGGGGGAGGGGAACGGCGGGGGAACAGACAATGAAGGAGCCAGTAGTCTGACAAGCGGCAGCTGTGCAAAGGGGAGAGGAATGTAAACAAACCAATAAATAACTAAATAAACATCTAAAACAAAACAACATGAAAAAGAAGCAGCACAAAAACATGTGTTACAATTGCTCTAGGAGCCTGCACTGCTCCAAACGGACAGGAAGTTCATTCAAAACATGAGCATTTTCACAGGAAGTCATTGAGCGATATCTTGAAATTACTTTCTGTTCAACGAACAGAAAGTTATTTCGACATATCTCAATTATTTAGAGATACTGTATGTCTAAATGGACAGGAAGTTATTTCAAAATATCTTAAAGTCATTTTGAGATATCTTTAAATGAATGGGAACTTATTTGGAGATATCTCTAAATGCTAGCAAAACATTATTTAAAGATATCTGAAAATCAATCTGAGATCTCTTTATTTCATTTTCAGATATCTCAGCATTAAATTAAGATATCTTCAAACGGGTTTATTTACAGATATCTCATATTCATTTAAAGATATCTGCAAATGATTTACATTTTTCTCTAAGTGTTTCAAGATATCTAAAAATACAATTTGAGTTATCTCTAAATTATAATTTGGCTTTCTATAAAGTTCAAGGCTTCTAGCCTTCAGATGCAGGGCAAGGATGTATCGAAAGCTGTATTGTAGACATCTATGTGCACATGTAAAATAAATGTCTGAGCATCTTAAACCTGACAGTAATTGGATAGGTACTAGTTTCTCACATGGTACTTGGTCTCTAATAATAATGTATTGTACAAAACATGGATAAAGGTAAAAGAGGTATCGAAACAAATAGCTGCATCTATGAATGCTACTTTGATCGGCATTCGAAGAACTGCACAAGTGTGCTGAAAATGGTTCAATGATATCCGATGGAGAAGCAAACACAAATTATCATCTGCTCATGTACAAGTGGGTGTCCAAATTTCACCCCCACTGTACAGATGCACTCCACTTATAACGGATCCTCTTAGAACGGAGTTACATTGATAACGTATTGAGGTGGCATGTCGCGGAGCAGAGGCTTACTCTTGTCTCTCAGTGGCAACTCGGGCCGTGGCATACTGGCAACCCTGGGATGCGACAGCCCCAGCGACAGCGGTGGTTCTGGACTCCTAGGTAAACAAAGCTGCAGACTCTCCTGCAAATAAAAAGGGAGAGACAGTGGCAGCTCTGGACTGTTCAATAGCGTTATCTCCGGACTCTTGGGAGGCAGCGGATCTTTGTCATCTTTATATGCTTCACATTACATTTGCTTATGATTAAATACAGGACCTTTACAGTAAATAAACAAATACATAAAATATGGTTTATTTATGATACATAAACCATATATATGTGTGTGTATGTATAATTAGTTTTACATATTTACCCATAGCTTAGTTATTATTTCTAACATTGAAAAACCCAAAACAAATTTGAGAACATTTGGACTAATTTTTTCTTTTTATACCGACACACAGCCAATAGTGCCATTTTGTAGTTTTAACATATATCAATAAGATTTGTTAATATACATTTATACGAGGCAGGGCGAAATTTGCCATGTAAATACCCTCACCTTTTAAAATAACTGTATATGTATTCAGCATGTTTTTTTAATTTATTTATTCATGCATTTATTGTAAACGTGTTAATTGCCTATTTTAAATACACAATAAAAGCATATGCAAGTGGGGCGTGCAAAACTACAAAAATAAAAGCACTTAACAAGTAATTCATTAAAAAAAGCTTAAAATAAACAATGACAAAGATAATGACTTCAGTTAAATAAGCATAGAATATTTTGTAATGTCTCATCTTATTACACATGGTTACACAACTCGAGAACGAAAAAAAATAATTGTGCTACTGTGTCTTTGTAAATTCTAAATAAATCCTAGTAAAAAATAATAGAGCAGTAATACTGTTTAATTTATTAAGTGACAAATGAATTTGCTTTTTAATTATGGATTGACTGTATAATAAACTATACCTTTTACTGTAGACTTCCTCATAGCTTGTATAAGTTGTTACCACACAACTGCTCCACCTCTAGCTCCACAGTACAGCAGGAATGATGTGATGATGTTAGGCAGGGGTGCCCAAAGTTTACAGAGCAGAAAGCTGCATAGCAAAGCTACTGTGACACCGTGGGCCGCAATATAACCAAATTGCATGGCTTGCAAGTTTTAAATATCTTTTTCAAGTGCCTTTACTTGTGTTCCTAGCCATTTCATTATTTCAGCTAAATAAATTACAAACTAAATAAATTTACCCATTTCTTTGCATTTTCTCCCTCTGTCTATAACTCGTAAAAACATTAACCCATGGTATGAGCATGTATTCTTGTTGCAAGTGACAATAACACTCAATTCAATAAATGATATTACTATTGATATTTAATACAAATTAAATAAGCGATTAAAAAAATTGTGAAGAATATCATTATCATCATTATAATATCATTACGTGAGGTGTGTCATGCCTAATCCCCTGTAGTATATATAAATAGCCAATATAATGTGTTTTTTTTTTTTATTGGCATTTCATCGTAATGATACTTTCTTGCTTTTGTTGCTTATTAAATTTGGAAGGAGGGAGAAATTTGCCAAGACAGGGTGGACTTAACTCCTTTAATTTACAATTGATTAGTCTGTCATTAGTGTTCATGAGCAGTACGTGCAAAAATATATTCCGATCTTATTAAGCGAGTTCTTACGTATTCCTGCTTTCCTGCCTGCCTGCTGTAAATCAGGTGCTTAGCAACTGCTCAGTTCATTGCAGGCCACATATAAGTTTCAATTAGAGAGACGCTGCAGGATGCATTAAAGAGGTTGTCGAGCCGCACTTTGGGCATCCTTGATGTAACGCATTTGGACAGCTTTTAAATTGAAAAGGGTAAAAATTATATTGGAACTAGTACATTGTGTGGAGATAGTGTGACATATTCAGGGTACATGTATTCTGCTAAGTTATGTTCCTCCAACAGGTGTATTTTAGCACATACAACACACTGAGTCTTCTTGTTTTAGCAAGTGATTACAAAAATCTTTAAAATCCACGTGTCCACTGAAAAAGAAACCTGGTTGAACCCCCCCTTCCAAACTAAACAAAAAAATAGACTAACAATATCATAAAGCAAGGTACAATGTGTATTTATTTTGGAGAGTGGTCTTTAAGGTATTTGTGTTTTTTTCCTTTTCTTTTAAGTTGTTCAATTATTTTAAATCTGATGTACAAGTGGGTTCGTCCACCATTGTGAATGTAAAGGACTTGTTACTCATACTGTAAGTGGTGGAATTATATCCCACTGGATATTACCTATGGTATATAGTATAACAACACAACCACTCCATCTGTAAAGTGGCTTTTAATCAATCAAACCAATTTTGCTGAAATATGGGTGCATGTGGAATGATACCATTATCCTTAGTTTTGTTTAGTCCATTATGAGGTTTACCACATTAATGTGGACACAGTTGCAAAGCAGGAAAAAAAAAAAAAAAAAAAAAAAAAAAAAAACTATGCCAAATGATGTAATACATTAAAATTGCACAATACTGAATCCCAGGCATACCAATTTTTGGGGTATTTGTGTCAACTGAAATAAAAAAAAGAAGTCTGACTACATTGGTGTTTCCTTGCACATTGTGCACCAGCAGTGGAATCACGTACAGGCAGCTGGACCTCTACACACTAGCGATGAGTACTGGTGGCCAGTAAGAGTGGGAGAGCCCTGAGGGTTTAACTGGGTTTCAAGTTGTTTATGAGGAGACATAGTGTGAGGAAATATTGAGTGTATTTCATTTTATCGCTGTTTTTAACTGGAAAAAAGTACTTTATTGAACACTTGACTGCCATGTTAGTTGTGTACGCTGCTTTGTATCTGTCTGCTCAAGTAGACATTGTTGTAGTTTCAGATGTTAGGTCTGAGGCTACCACCCACTGAACTTTAAATAGGCTCGTGCTGAGCAACGAGTACAAACAGATATTCATAATGAATTTGGCACATTTTCTGAGTAAGAGTAAATACACAATTAATTTTGAAATATGTTTCTTCAAAAAATTTTGTCAGGAAACTTTTTAAAGCAGCACGTGTTCATTCCTCCTGCAATATCCAAAAATGGTAGATAACCTTATTGCACTGGGTGGTGCTGCTCTTATAATTGCACAAAACATTTGTAAATGAAGGAGAAAGCACAGGGAGTGGATCCTGAATCATGAGGAGTGACGAGCAGACTATAATCTTTTAAATGAGCTTGTGAAAGGGTGTGGGAAAACACAAGGCAGACACAAAGCTCAAATATGCCCACGCTTAGTTGGCAGGTGCTTCTGTGACAATTCGGGGGCTCTCTACCAGCAGTGGTATTGTGCCCCGTTCATAAATCACGCACACAGGTGTGTAAACCAAAAAATAATAATAAGTACAAGGCGAAGGGAAAAAGGAAAACAAAACATTTTAAGAAAAAAAAAACTACAAAATAAAGTGTGCAGGTTTTTAACCACATCTCGTTGCTCCCTCTAGCGGTGGAAACCCCAAGAAACAGGCACTGCTCAATATCCTCTCTTATACACTGTGGGACAGCTCAGTCCCACTAAGCTAACTATCTAAAATAGTGATAAGTAAATAACCGGTGCGTGGCTTGCTTGTACTACCGGGTCTGTGTGTCTCACACTGGAGCTGCCGCACTGTCTCCTCGACTCACTGCTCCAGAGTTTTCAGTTTCACTTCAGAGTATCAGGATTCCACCGTGAAGTCACGCTCCACTATACTTCCTGTATGAACAGAGAGGATACAAAACAGTGCTCTTTTATTTAGTCATTCACCCGTATAGTCCAACCCCCCAAGAATACACAGGGTGTCCGAACCCCCTACAAGTTCATGTATGCACCTGACGGCCAGTCCAGATCCCTCCCCTCTCACAGAGCTTCACTTAAACTATCGCAATTGTTGGGATCATAAATAACCTGAAATGACACAACAATGTCTCAGCTTACATATCAATGAAACAATTGACTGTATCAGGATTCCAAACAAGGTTTTCCAAAGAAAACTTCCGCTCTAGTAATCAATAAGAGAGCCGAGTGTGTTTAGAAGAGTACAGTGTGAAACCAGTAGAACTAGTCTCGATGAAGCTGCAAGTGAACCAAACAAACACATTTGAATTCACTTCAAAATAAACTAAAGTTCACTGATACTTGACAACTTGACAATGTACTGTACATAAGCCCCCACCCCCCACCCCGAATCACAATAATCCCCAAAATAAGTAGTAAATACATCATACTACATAAATACATCTTGCAGATTTGCAATGTTGTCTACAACTGTGTACATCAATCATTCTCCCATCAAAGACAATACTTAAATTGATCATTTAGGACAATTTACGGGTGAAAATACTTCAGGTGTTTGTCGCCCACTTACAGTGACTCGAAAATGAGTATCTGTACGAGTACTTGTTTCTGAATATGGTTATGAACATGAGTCATTGGTTCTCTGTAAACTCTAATTTTAAATGTGGTGTGTAAATGCCAAAAAGATGTCATCTAACCCTTCCAGAGGCAGTTGCACTACATGTTACAAATTCTTAATGCTGCTCTTGTGAATGCCAGCCTATACAACACTCTATTTTAAATTGTGCATGTGTCTGAACATTTTGTTTTTTTCAAACAGGCACAGGAAGTCAACGATAATTTAAACAATGTAAAGTGGCCAACTATATAAGGGAGTAAAGCCTTAAATGAGAGTTGCCACGCACCCTTGATGCTTGTTGTTATTTCTTCTTGTACTGTATGTAGTGAAAGATACTGAATGATATGCGTCCTTAATTTGTGTAAGTAAATAAATAAATACATACATACATGAATACATAAAACAGGATGGGACAGGATTACAAATGTGTATGAACTAATTTAACAGCCACGTGTAGCAGTGCCTGTAGTATAATTTGTATTATAAACCTCACAGAGTGTTGGACACTTGCTTAGTGTCCCCATGGGCTTTGGTTCTGGCTAACCCTGCAGGTCATTAACTGCCAGTAAAGGACCTCCACATCATTCATTAACACTTAGAGTTTCAGCACTGTTTGCCTTAAATGGTGGGTGTCTTTGCTAAAACAATTAAAAAGTAACGTGTAGGAGGAGAAGTGTACTGGAATGATGAGAAGGATATGTTTTTAAGGGGTAGCAAGTATTCCTTTTATACAGTAGTAACAAGCACCTATGTTTTATCCAAATGGTAAATAATGGTATATATATATATATATATATATATATATATATATATATATATATATATATATATATATATATATATATATATATATATATTTTGTCATAATGCAGTTAAAACATGATTTATTAATCTTTGGGATTCTGTAAAATGTTATCTATCAAAATTTTAATACTAGCACTGAAATAAGCCAGTAAAATAAGAATCACACTTTTATATAGGTTGGCTACTGTCATGCAGTCTATGTAGCTTTCTTCTTATTACACTAACAAAAAAAAGTACAATTTTAATTGCACAAGAGACATCTTTTGATCCCTATTGCTATGGTGATGTGGCACAAAGCTGCAAACAAATTATCACATTGTGAAGAGGTTGCTATGCTTTTCTTATATTCTACAGCTTTAAAACTGACATTTAGTCTTTGCTCAGAGAAAGCTGTGGAAAAATTTTAAACCTTGAGCCTTTATCACCATGACTTCCATCATTGTGCACAGAATTACATGTATTGTTGAAAAGGGGAATTAATACAAGAGACATATTTCTGTGAACTTAGCCAGGCTATGTACTCGTGCCAATTCGGGCACATATGTGGTTGAGAAGCCATTGTTTGCCTAAGACAACATATATTAATAAAGCAAATATGTATAGATAAATACATATGTATAGGGACCCTTTAGTCATCTATTGGTGTGAGTTTACACAGACCTTTAATCATTAAAAACAATGTGCCTAGAGGTGATTTGTCCAAAGTGAATAATCTGGACTTGTTTATCTGTAAAAGTCCATGGTGGTGAAGCATACAGGCAGATCTGTGAATAAACCTGGCTAGTGTGGGAATATGCACATGGTCGATTAAGAAAGGTGGAAGACAGGATTGAGTTGGAATCCTTTGCTTCGGCGGGTAAAGACAGATCCAGTAAGCGTCAGAGTGAGAGTTGACCAGATTGTGCTTGTTAGGAAGCTAAAAGTAGCCTCTTGACTTGATTCTGAAATAGCTTCTTCCCTCCGGTTTGCCTCAATATTAAATGCACCCTCTTCCTTGGGAAAAAGTAATCATGGAAACTATAGTGAGATTATGTATTATTTTCTGCTTTCCTGAAAGGAAATGGTTGCCACCAGCAATATAAACCAACTGAGACATATCAATGCAACTGACTGCAACAGAGAGATATGATCCAGCAATATATTGAGGAGACTATATTTCCCACGGGGGGTTTAATCCTTTTTAGATATCTGAAACATTTTTTTTTTTTTTTTTAGAGAATGCTGTGTACCATAAAACCAGGCATTGAGATGCAAATATGATTTTACAAAATGCTAAACATTCATTTTTATAAACCAACCTCTAGGGATGTTATACGCTTCTATGACATTATTTCTATAGCAGCGGGGAACAATTCAGGTTCTGGGAAAATCCATAACTGACAAAGAACGAAAATCTCTTAAAAAGCAGTGTAAATATTGACTAATGAAGATAGAGAAATCCCGTTAGCGTTGTAAACAGGAGGTAATTAGGAACTATTTTAAATTCTTACACTAAGTAGCTACACATAGGCCTATGTGTTTATGCTATTGATATACTAAATCAACTTTAATGGACGACCAAAGACACTTACATTACTTAAGAATGATAATTACTCAGAAAAAAGGATAATTAATAGACACTCCCTCCATTAGGTATGCAAATAGCTCTTTAAGTTAACATATTGTTGCAAATCATCCAAGCAAATCTTATAAACCTTTATGGTTACAGAAAATCCAGTTGAAAAAATAAAAATAAAAGGTTTTCTGACAATCTTGCCCCATATGGACAGGGTCATGTATCAGAAATAAAAAAAACTAAAATACAAGCTGAGATATTAAATTCTCATATCTAGTTCACTAAGCAATATTAAATTTTCCCTATAGCCTAAAGTGGTCTTAATGTTGCTGCATCTGCATTTACTGCAATTGTAACAGGCCTGCAGGAAGCATTTTGAAAGCAACAGAGCCATACAATATGACTCAGTAGTGATGATGTAATTGAATGCAGTCAGTTTCACAAAGACACATCATACTATTATTTCTAAACAAGCAAATAAACACAATGGGTCAATTGCAGCAAACTTGTAAATTTAGAGCTGCGTACTAAGTTGCAGACTAGCTAATACGGTACGATCTCAGGATCATCCCCAGCTGAGTACTAACTCAATACAAATTGCAATGAGGAAAGATGGAGAACAAAGTTGGGGACTCGCTGATCTCCAGGATTAATCTGAGCTCAGGATTAAGCTTTTTATTTGTAGTGTGGTAACAAACAGGGACTGTAACATCTTATTTTTTATTTACATTTTTTGAATTTAAGAAAATTATGAATGGAAATATATTTACGCAAGAAATTAAATGCTAAAGCTATGTTGCATAAGAATATTTTTTCCATTTTCTTAAACAAAATTCACATGTATAATGAATTTTTCTTAAAATACAACTGTAGCAGGGGGAGATCTGTGCTGACTCTGCTGGCATATACAGTGCTGCAGGAAGAGGGCAGCAGTCGTCCAACAACCGCCTGTGAGTCATGGCAGTGACAAGGGAAGGTGGGAAAGTGGGTGTGTGGACTTTCCCTCTCTCTGAATGGCTGGGAGGCGGGTCTTGGGGAGATTGTTAGCCCTAAAAGATAATGCTCTACTGATTCCTCAGGTCTGCCCTTTTAGACGCGTTGAATGTGCGGAAGTGCTGGTCGGGCTCGAGAACCAGCGAGGAGGAAGAATCCACTTAACAGTGAGACAGAGACAGCGGAGAACCCTTGGGCAGACCCCGGAATATTGTGTAGAGCAGGGTAGTGAGCCGGTAGCGTAGGTCGTGATCCGGGTCTTACGGGTAGCAGCGTCCAGGATATCGTTGCCAAGTGCAGCACCTTTTCTTTGTAGTTTTATTACTGTTTTATTTTCCCTTTTCCTTTTGCCTTTTATTTTTGAATCATTGTTTGGCGCACCTGTGAGTGCGCCTGCTTACAGTTTGCTTGGTATTCCTGTGGTTCTGTTTACCATAGTTGGTAAGCAGACCACGGACAAACAGCGCCCTCTGCGGGCTAAAAAAAACAGAACACCCTTAAGAATAAAACTGGGTACCTGTGTGGTGTTTTCAAGTACAGCTGTCTGTCCCCTGTGTCAGTGAATTACCCACCACCCTTCTACAACAACCAGAATTAATGAAGCTGCGTTAGAGGATATACAAAACTTGTGGCCTATTAGTCCTCACTATTTAATTCATACACAAAACAAATGCATTTGTTTTATAGGACCAAAAGTGTATTGTGGACAATAAAAGGTGTAAATTAAATCAGAAATGCTAATTACATATTTCAGGTATATATATATATATATATATATATATATATATATATATATATATATATATATATATATATATATATATATAAACGAATAATAAATAATATTCGCCCTTAAGAAATTCACAAAGATAATAAATGGTTTGCTTATCAAACCGATAATACCTCAAAACTTGTTCATTGGTGGCATCCATAAAAGTGACCCTGGAATGAAAAATTCATTCAGCTGGGTGTAGCCTGGTTCTCGGTTGATCTCACCTCCGCTACAATAAAAGCAACGAAGCCACCTTGCCTTTCTCTGAATGAAAAATCCAGTTTTAGCAGGGGTTTATATAATATGTGTAAAGTTACACCGTTAACTGCAATTTTACACATGGAATTACGTGAAAACTGGCATTAACAAACTTGGAAAATCACTTTTTAAGTTTAGTAAAATGTTAATTTACTCCAAAATGTAAATGTACTTGTTGTGAGCAGGCAGTTAATAAAGTACATTTACTCAAAACAAAATACGTGAAGTATAACTTTACTTACCTTGGGAAATTGTAAAAATCTAATCTACTCAAAACAGCCCTTACTTATGAGTTAACACCTTTGCTAACTTTGGAAAATCAGGCCCAATGAGAGCAAATGTGTCAGATAAGTTGTTTAATAACTCTTACAAAATTTGGCAGCACTTATAAAGCAGGTCTTAAACTTTGATGATGGAGAAAAAACTGATATTGCAAATACTGCATTGACAGTTCCCAGATCCGTGACAATCGTTTGCCAAGCCTTTATCTCAGAAGTTCTTTCCCACTTAATCCTCGGCTTACGCACATTAAGATTCCTTTCTGTCAAAGGCTGGTTCAGCTGCAGGATCACCAGGATCACTGGTCTCATCACTTACTGTACTATTGGAACTACTCTCGTCTGTAACAGGGGTGCTGATATCCTACGAACTGTGGTGTGCATCCTGTCGCTGGATTTCACTAATCTGTCTTGACCTGCTTCATAAGAAATTCTGATCAATGTGAGGCTCCTACCCCTTCTCCCTCAATAATTCTTCAGACTCCTGACCATTGTCATCTTGGTCCAGCTACAGGTACAAAACTGCTGTGCCACGCTTTGTCCCAGAGCTCTCACTGCAGAACTAAGGTAGTAAAACTGGGCTGTTCTTTGCTAATTAATATCCATTCTCACGTCCATTTCCTTCCCCATGTTGTTATCCGTGTTATCCAAGCTTGAGTCATCCTCCGCCCCCCCGCTCTTGCTGACTCTAGGGGTATTTTCTTTCTTACTGCATTAGAAGCCTCAAGTGGGTGTCTCCAGCATCTTATTCAATCTGAAAATGCAGAGCTGGATACGGATTTAAATGGCTGCAGAGAGCATACCCTGAAGGCAAACAAAAAGTAATTTTACTCCCTGTAAATAAACATGTATTTGGAGCTAGATTAAGGTTTCCCAATCCTGATCATGGGGACCGATTGTATCTTCTGGTTTTAATTCCAACTGAGTTATCAATTACTTAACTACCCCCATTCATTTAACTATTCATTAGCTTAATTAGACCTTTTTAATTGTTTTCAGATTTTAAACAGTTGGAGATTACAAATTAACTATACAATTGTCTAAGTTACATGAAACCGGCAACTTTTTAAGCAGTTCTAGTGTTAAACTTTTAATTGAAAAATTATTATTTCAATTAAAGGTTTAACATATTTCTAAATCAACCTGACGAATAAATCAGCATTTGTCATTTCAGATGCAGCCCATTTGATTGAAAAAGGTGATTAGTTTGTAAGCCTAGTAAATAATGATAGCGCAAAAACAAGCAATGGGGGATTATACATAACACAGAGACAATAATAGGATATTAACCAGATAAGAAAATGAAATATTCTGACATAAAGTATCCCTTTAAGATATCTACTGGAGTCTCCAAGGATGACAAGAAGTGAGTGGCTGGGTTCATGTTGCAGCTTAACAGATTTAGCTCTGCATTTCTTCTTTTGAATACCTCCATTTAGCCCCAAGCATTGTTCATGCATACAGCAAACTGTGTGGTGGGTTTGCTAAACTACAGAACTGCTAAATTGTTGCAGACAGACAAATGGAATGACCCATTTGGCTTTCATTGCAGCCACTGTTATACTTGTTTTATGGTTTTTGATTTTTACATCCTTATTTATATGATCCAGTGTCCTTACAACTCATCAGTATATCAGATCCAGATAATTTATACATACAGCATAAATTATATATCGTATATGTATTATATTATGTATAGTAAGTTACAGTGTCTATTTGGAGCAAGTCTCCAAACCCCTACTTAAAATGATATAATACTATTCATAACCTGGGTCCTCTAAACTACTGTTAGAATGGTTAAAATGTGCATAAATTTGCATTCGCTGCTAACATTTTAGATAATCTGTATTTGGATGTTAGCCTGACACTTCATACACGCATTGAAGTCTGTAACTTTGTTGTGAGCAAATCGCAAATGGTTGTACTTCGATAAAGGGTTTGTAAGAAATGTATTAGAACTGTGTATTGTGAATGCAATTATAATGCAACTTCCTCTGCACATGTAAACCACCCACACAGAAACACAACCAAATCATCTTCCTCCGTAGAGGTGTTTTTTTTTTTGCTTTAGAATTGTACAGCTACTCAAAAGTTATAGCTTTATTTTATTTTTTTTGCAAATACAAAAAGTAGAACCTTGACATTTCTGCTCATTTCATTTTGCCAATAATTGGATAAAGCTGACATTCTATTCAACGTTTTATCATTTGTATGACTCATGCTTTCATTCAAAGTCTACCGGATCAAACAAAAGCTGTGCATCTTGAGTGAACAGTTTTAATGCATCAAGAATATAGGGTGATTAGAAAGTAAGTTTACCACAATAATGTGGTAATCTTACTTTCTAATCACCCTGTTATAACATTGACAGGGGCCAGGTTTTATAGCTTCATGTGGTTCAATACATCTGGTTTAGCTATCATGGATGAACACATTGAATTTTAGTAGCTTCTCTATATTGTACAAGTCAATCAGGGGGGTTAGCAATGGAATTATGTTAAGACAATTGTTGCGCTTGCTCAGAATTTAGAAATGTGGGGTAATCGTTAACATTTTGATAGTGTTAAAAAATATTTAGTTTAAATACTGGAATAGCCATCCTTTAATAGGTAAAACGATGTTATGAATGCCACACAGAATCTTTGATCAAAGTATATTATTCAAAGAATCCTTTTTATTTCAAGTAATAATTATGTCAGCATCAGAACCTTGAGGTGTGATTCAGCTAGGGCTCCTCCCCCATTCTGTCCTGCCAAAATATACGTCAATCTCTCTATTTAATCCCCAAGTCACCCCTTATTCTCTGTCTTGAGTTTTCATAATTCCCTGCAGATTCCAACTCAATCTTTTAAATTTAAGATGATCATTTATCAAATGGTGAATGCATTTCTCCTTCTGGACATCCTTTAACTCAAAAACATTTAGTTTCAGTAAAACATTTTCAAAGAAATCTGTCCATCCTACTGCTGACAACGCTACTGTCCCATCTTCTCAGCCTCTCAACTGCGCCGGTTCAATCCATTCCATCGGTGCCATTGTCTTTCCCCCTCCTCTAGCTCAACACACAAACCAGCTACCAGAAGTCAATCCCTCGCAGTACAAGCATGCTCCATCCAGCATTCCTCCATGTAAGCTGTCTATGGTCAATTCTTCTCTGGCTCCTTTATAGCTGCCCAGGATATAAATCTACCGCAAAATTGTCAATGTCTTTTCTAATGTCGCATTCAAATTATTATTATTAGCTAAATCAGTTAGTCAATTTATCAACTCTTCATTCACCATGGGGGATGAAAGAAAAAACAGCTCCTCTGCATTGTTTCTCCACTGTATCCTCATACGTATTTACTGTTGGAACCTGCTTTTCTTCTTTTCTCCCCATTCCTGTCCCAGCTCTCCTGTTGAATGGCCTCCTTCCTTCTTTCCTATATATCATATATTTATCATATATATATATATATCATATATTTCCTTTCCTATCAATAACTGGTCCATCTTTTGTCGCCTTCCTCTGCCATAACATAACTGAAGTTCCACGATCCATGTCTATTAAATTCTTAACCTCAGCAATTCTTCCCAGTCTTTTCTGTCACCTGAGATCTTCTATAAGAAGAATACTGGACTACATGTGCGTTCTTCATTGTCAGAATGGCCTTTAGATATGGCAGATTCTGTTTTCTCCCGTTCCCCATTGTTGAGCTCCAGGGCCAAAGCCCTTCCAATTCTATGTGCATCTCCTTACGGGAACTATTACAATATGTACCAGGACATGATCCAAACTTCATTTGATTGATGAAAATCACTGCTTATCTTGAGCAGGAAGCAATCAAGAGGATAGACTGGAGATCTTACTTTAACCCTATTGAGCATGTTTAGGATCTCCAGAAAGTCTTCAATCCAAGAACAGGCCCAGCTTCCACAACAACGTTACTGCATATATTTGGTCTGTTTTTTATTATTTTATTAAACTGTCAAAGTGAAAATGCCAAACTGAACCTGCATTAAGCAACCAAACAACAACCATTGAGGGAATCATTAACTCAGTGTTTTAGGATTAATGGATTGGCAGATATCAAGATCCAAAAGTGTTTAAACAGATGAATCCAGGTTTTGGTACACCTCAAATGTATGTATTATTGTTTAAACCCAATTGAACATGTGTATTATTGCCAGTGGAGATGAATGCATAGATGGAATCACTATAGCATTATATTTATTAAAACAACAAAAATAATGAAAGAAAATATATTAAGCTATCCAAGGTTTTGGAGTCATTTTCAATTTCTTGTGAGAATAATGATCGGAATTCAGAAGAAGCTCCTAAAATAAAGTACCATGGGAATGAAAAACAGTGACCACACAATGCAAAACTGAATACAATACATCTCATAATAAAGACCAATACTTTTTGTTCACTATTTTGTGTATCAAACCACTTCTGTATTTCAGCACTCAAGGTAGAATATTAGTACTCCTCACATAATGTTAATTTAGAAAAAAGAGCATTGGTCGCTGTGGCAAAGTGCCTGCCCCTGTGTGTATTTTGTGTTATCTGTTGTGTGTTAATGTTGGTGTATAGTCATTGGTACACGGGATATAAACGGGTCTGTGTAACACAAGTGTTTAAATTGTATATTTGTATTTAGGCACAAGGATTGCACAGCACTTCACGTGCAATTAAAAAGTAATAATATGTGAGCACGGGGAATTACACTTTATTAATTCACATGCAGCTGTACCGAGACTCCAATTGAATGATTGATTAGCAATCTGGTCTTGGTACAGCTGCATAAAAGCTGCATGTTTTCACCCACTCGGGGTTGTGTGTTCAGTGAATGAAGAACGGGATTGGTGACGGAGGTAAAAATAATCATAAGAATAATAATAATCGTTAAAAAGAAGCTCACCGTGTTTTGTCTGTATAGTCCGTTTTGTTTGTCTGTTTATTTTGGCTACCAGTGCCGTGCCCTGTGTTTTTGTATGTTACAACCTTTTTATTTTGCTGTTCTGTTTATTTATTAAATGCTGAGCGAGACCATTCGCTCAGCTCCACCAAACTCCACCTCTCTCTTGTTTTATTTCCTGGCTCTGGTCTGACGCCACCCACTCCGGCCGTCTTTGTGACAGTCCCTTTAGAGGATAGTAGTCATACAGCTGTCAAAATACAAAATACAACACAGGACACATTACCATTATATGAGTGCAGAGGTAAAGTGACATAAAAAAAGGTTTTTGCTTTAAATATTTAACTTACCCAAACCATTCCCTAGTTTTATTCTAATGATTTAATCCCCTTATTTTAAACTTTATTAGACACTTCATTAGAAGCTTTATTATAAATAATGTATAAGCAATCAACCCATCATCATAAAGGATCTGTCAAATGCTGCAACTAATGCCCCCCTCTCCAAACTATAGTCCAATAGCTTAGCTTTTGCCACCTAGCTGGCCAGATGCCTGATATTATTAAACTGGAAACAACCTGCCCCACCCTGTTTTACTCAGTGGATCAGAGAGGTCATGGCCTATATTGAGCTGGAGAAAATGAACCACATACTTATTGTTTCCACAGGGAACACTTATACAGCCTTGCAACCCTTTCTTTCTTATTTGACGCAGCTTCCTTCTTCCTTACGACTGTGTGTGATTCCTGATAGATCTGTTCATACCACCTTCCTTTTTTTTAATTCCTGTTTTTATTATGTAATTTATTAATTTGTTTATCATATTTATTTTACTCAATAAAAAGACATTTGAAAAATATTGCATTTATTATAACAGAAATATTTTTGTAGTTTTGACAGAACCTTCTCTCCATGTGTGGAAACCCCATATGTGTATTATCAGTTTGAACAAGCCTATATCAGAACTCATATACAAATCATATGTTTGTATATTATGCAATGTGTTTACATTTGTGCGGCCATTCCTCAATTACTGCCACTAATTCCTTTAAGTAGTTGGGTCTGGATGTATGCAGCCTCTCTCCTCTAAACCACATCGCTACTAAAAAAAAAAATGAAGACAAAAAATGCAAGAAACAAAACAAAATGGCCCAAATCATGCCTGAATGGTGATCTCCCCACTGTGTCGGGCCTTTAGCTGACAATTCTATTTGTAAAATACACTTAAAATAAATAATTGAATACAGCTGTTATTGCCACTGGGTTAGCTTTGCTTTAATTTTCATTTTATCCAAAATGATTAGCAGTATTTTTGTTTAGTTAGACATGGTGCCGCAGCGTCACATTCCATTAATGGAGGAACGCTTGAAAAAAGAGATTCATTTTTAGAATGCTAGTGGCTTATTTGTTTTTTGGTGTGCAGAACGCCATATTTACATGTTTATTCACATGTATCAGTTTGAGGAGTAATTTAATTAAAATCTAATTTATTTTTTTCTTCAAGACCCAGTGCGTTCCTTTCCTAAGCTAACATACACTGGTACTGTATTGATGATAGAGGTTAGATAATGAACCCATAAGGCAGAAACAGCTATAGTGAAGGAGACAGGATAATAATCAATTTAATAAATCTGGCCCAGTTTTTTTTTTTTTTTTTCCTGCAATAATATCGTATTTTAGAACTTGCCTGGAAACATATTACAAAAAAGAAATCAAAACATTTTAGAATGACATTTTAGAGGCTTCCTTTGCTTCTCAGCAATGTCCATATGTAGGTTCTAAGCTGGCCAAGTGTCTTCAGCAGATGTTCAGCTGGTTATGATGCTTCAGAGCTGATTTCTTTCTTACAATTTTAAGACCTACATTTATTTAGGCATTCATGTTTATAACAGGCCCTGCGATGTTCCACATGTAACGGTGTTGTGTGATGCAATTGCATAACAAAATCTGCCCCCTGCAGGTCGGTAAGGTTACAATCTCTTCAGTTATTTAAACAAACACTATTTGTTGAAGTCTTTTTTCCCCAAATGTTACCTGGTTACATTTTTTTTTTTTTTTTTGCAGTGGTTAATACACATGCTTGACTTTTTGAGGAGTGCATAGACACCAGTTTGCACCTTGTTACACACCAATATACATTAGTATATATAAAAAAAAAAAAAAAACTATATTATAGGAAACTAAAGATAATCTGCAGCGGCTTTGGAGAACAGATGAGTTTTACAGCTTGTTTGAAAGTAAACTACAAGGACACTGTCAATTGTTCTATGGAGGTACAAGGAATAGCAGCAGTACATTTACACCATGATTTCACTGAAATTGCTTTTTTTTCCCCCATATAGTAAGTGTAGAAAAAAGTTAGATCTAAAAGTAAATTGATATTTTCTGCAATGTTCAGTGCTATGTTTATATGACAAATATGTTTCAATTATTGTATAGTAAGCACATTCTTACATATTTTTTGTTTTGTTTTGTTTTAACTGGGACAAGGGGACTTGTTTTTTTGATCATTTGTGCTTTGTTACAAAAAGCTGTGGTAACGTAAAGTCTCATGAACATCGTGGGATCCTAGCCCTTTATTTAATGTATTCTGCCTGTATTTAATATATTTGTATTGTTTTTTAATGTTGTATTTTATGTATTATGTATTTCACATTATTTAATATATTATCCATTGTTCCTCGCTGTAAAGCACTTTGTGATGGTGGCCCACTATGAAAGACGCTATGTAAAATTAATATTGATTGAAAGGCAGCAAATTCCCTTTTGACGATTGACAGCAATGTAATTTCTTAGGTTCTGCTGACCTCTGGTGGACACTAAATCAAATAATTACCTCATTTGCTCTGGTGAGCTGCTGAAATGAGCCAATCATATCTGGGCCAATTTGACCAATTGTCAAATACATTCCAAATGGTATAATATGATTAACACTGAAAATGGGATTCAAGTGTTACAAGCAAGGTTCTAGAACAATGGTTTTCAAACATTAAAAAAAAAAAAAAAACAATACCCTTTTCTGGAGGTTTCAAGCACCCCTTTACAATTTTCGTTCTACAGAATGGTACCACACCTGCAATAAAACCAAAAGCAGAATAATCTGATTAAAACAAAATAATAATAATAAAAAAATCCCTGTTTATTTAATATATAATTTATGTCACCGCAGTTTTTTTATGACAAAGTGCTGGTTAAGGATATAATGCCAAACAGTAATTTTTAAAACGTTTAATAACAAGTCTTTGGATGCACAGAATCAAAATACAGTTCAGACGATCCTTGACTTACAACGCTTTGATTTATGACGCACGGCACTTAACGACTTATTTGTATTATTATTGTTTTGTATTATCTGTCCAAGGGCACTTGAACTAGGGGTGCTGCAGCACCCCCTTGGCTTTGCATGGCTTCCATCATACATAGGGGTTACAGTTTTGTTCAATGGCTTTCAGCACCCCCACTTTAAAAACTGTTCCAGTGCCACTGACTCTGTCACATGATGAGGGGCTTAAGTTCAAGCCCCTAGTCTGTACTTTTAAACAAGCCATATAGATGTCTGAGTAATATGCGTGTACCCACTGGGCTAAGTGTAAAGAGTTAAATAAATATTTGCATGAGTACAATATAACGGGTCATTTTTGTAAAAATATATTATCTGGCCAAAGAGTTGGGGAACATAACCCCAATTTATAACATTGCTCCTATGGGAAAATGTGCTTCGACTTACAACACGACTTTCAGGAACCAATTGTGTCGTAAGTGTGAGGGCTGCCTGTATTTGGGAAGATTGTTGGAAACATGCTTATTCACCCTCTATTTGGCCGTTATTATAAATAATCCAAAATGATCTGTACTGTGAATGTTTATCACATTACCATTTACTTCCCATCTCAGCATAATTGTGTGCCATTGTGGCAAAGTGGTAATTAGTGTGCAGGTGTGGAGCAGGTGCAGTAATCCAATGAAACAAACAGAAAACAAAGTATGGGTGAAATGGTTTCTGTTTATTTTAATCCAAGGGGTCTGATGACCAAACAGTAAACAATTGGGGGCTGGTAATACACAGCAATGAAGGGTTGCAGTCCTTCAAATAATAAACAATAATCCAATACACACAAAACACAAACATGGTCACCAGTTCAAAGTGAGGGCTGTAGTGGTTGTGGTGAAAGTACAATTTATAGAACATAAGAACATAAGAAAGTTTACAAACGAGAGGAGGCCATTCGGCCCATCTTGCTCGTTTGGTTGTTAGTAGCTTATTGATCCCAAAATCTCATCAAGCAGCTTCTTGAAGGATCCCGGGGTGTCAGCTTCAACAACATTACTGGGGAGTTGATTCCAGACCCTCACAATTCTCTGTGTAAAAAAGTACCTCCTATTTTCTGTTCTGAATGCCCCTTTGTCTAAACTCCATTTGTGACCCCTGGTCCTTGTTTCTTTTTTCAGGCTGAAAAAGTCCCTTGGGTCGACATTGTCAATACCTTTTAGAATTTTGAATGCTTGAATTAGGTCGTCACGTAGTCTTCTTTGTTCAAGACTGAACAGATTCAATTCTTTTAGCCTGTCTGCATATGACATGCCTTTTAAGCCCGGAATAATTGGTCTGGTCGCTCTTCTTTGCACTCTTTCTAGAGCAGCAATATCTTTTTTATAGCGAGGTGACCAGAACTGCACACAATATTCAAGATGAGGTCTTACTAGTGCATTGTACAGTTTTAACATTACTTCCCTTGATTTTAACAATGTATCTGAGCATCTTGTTATCCTTTTTTATAGCTTCCCCACATTGTCTAGATGAAGACATTTCTGAGTCAACAAAAACTCCTAGGTCTTTTTCATAGATTCCTTCTCCAATTTCAGTATCTCCCATATGATATTTATAATGTACATTTTTATTTCCTGTGTGCAGTACCTTACACTTTTCTCTATTAAATGTCATTTGCCATGTGTCTGCCCAGTTCTGAATCTTGTCTAGATCATTTTGAATGACCTTTGCTGCTGCAACAGTGTTTGCCACTCCTCCTACTTTTGTGTCGTCTGCAAATTTAACAAGTTTGCTTACTATACCAGAATCTAAATCATTAATGTAGATTAGGAATAGCAGAGGACCTAATACTGATCCCTGTGGTACACCGCTGGTTACCACACTCCATTCTGAGGTTTTTCCTCTAATCAGTACTTTCTGTTTTCTACATGTTAACCACTCCCTAATCCATGTACATGTGTTTCCTTGAATCCCAACTGTGTTCAGTTTGAGAATTAATCTTTTGTGCGGGACTTTGTCAAAAGCTTTCTGGAAATCTAAATAAACCATGTCATATGCTTTGCAATTATCCATTATCGATGTTGCATCCTCAAAAAAATCAAGCAAGTTAGTTAGACACGATCTCCCTTTCCTAAAACCATGTTGACTGTCTCCCAGGACCCTGTTACCATATAGGTAATTTTCCATTTTGGATCTTATTATAGTTTCCATAAGTTTGCATATAATAGAAGTCAGGCTTACTGGTCTGTAGTTACCTGGTTCAGTTTTGTTTCCCTTTTTGTGGATCGGTATTACGTTTGCAATTTTCCAGTCTGTCGGTACCACCCCTGTGTCAAGAGACTGCTGCATGATCTTGGTTAGCGGTTTGTAAATTACTTCTTTCATTTCTTTGAGTACTACTGGGAGGATCTCATCCGGCCCAGGGGATTTGTTTATTTTAAGAGCTCCTAGTCCCTTTAACACTTCTGCCTCAGTTATGCTAAAGTTATTTAAAACTGGATAGGAACTGGATGACATGTGGGGCATGTTGTCAGTATCTTCCTTTGTAAAAACTTGTGAAAAGTAATCATTTAATATATTTGCTATTTTTTTCTTCATCTACGATTTTGCCATTTGTATCTCTTAAACATTTAATCTCCTCTTTGAATGTTCTCTTGCTGTTGTAATATTGGAAAAATATTTTGGAATTGGTTTTAGCTCCCTTAGCAATGTTCATTTCTATTTCTCTCTTGGCCTTTCTAACTTCCTTTTTGACTTGCGTTTGCAGTTCTGTGTACTCTTTCTGCGTACTTTCTTTTTGGTCCTTTTTTAATGCTCTGTAAAGTGCCTTTTTTCGCTGAATTTTTTTTTTAATTGATCTATTAAACCATTTTGGCAATTTAGTTTTACATTTAGATTTGTCTACTTTAGGGATATAATTGTTTTGCGCCTCTAGTACTACATTTTTTTTAGAACAACCATCCTTCTTCTGTGGGTGTTTTCTCTATTTTACTCCAATCTACTTCTGTTTGTCTCTGTTTCATACCTTCATAGTTTGCTTTTCTAAAATTGTAAACCTTAGCTTTAGTCATTACTTTTGGGGATTTAAAAAACACTTCAAATGAGACCATGTTGTGGTCTGAGTTTGCCAGTGGTTCTCTGACCTCTGTTTTAGTTATTCTATCTTCGTTATAGGTGAACAAGTTGTGCAGTGTTGTCCAGGTTTAGTGCTGGCCATAAGTGACAGCTCTGGATCTTTTTAGCCATCTAGTCTAGTGAACAAATAACAGAGTTTTAGACAGGCAGAGAAAACAAACAAAACACTCACGGTTCTCTATTATACACAGGTTCTTCCATTTTAGCATAACCATAACAAAGGAACAGTTCACCTCACTACGTCCCCTTATATACCATCAACCATAACCCCTTGGTTAACAAGTGCAACCACTCCTCCAATCCACGGCTGCCACATCGTTTCCCTTCCGGATCGATGATTTAGTGTACAGTAGCTCTGCCCCCTTTCTAGATGGCTGACTTCCACCTAACCTTGGGAGTTAATTGTTGGGCCATCCAGTCCAGTGTAGACTCTTTTAAGTGACGATTTTTTTTCATGTATACATTTTTTTTTTTATCTGGATGTACACCTAGATCAAACACCGAAAATAAATTCCCTTAGCTTCTATTTCTGTCACATAGAATTCAGCCGGACCTAATATTAGTGTCAGAATCCATGTAGAGGTGGATGTTAATGTTGAAACTATGAAATATTTATGATTTAGAGATAATATGTAATACTATTAATCAATTCAAGATCGATATTTTCTTTTACTTTTATTTCTGAGCCATGCTGTGCTGAGCACCTGTGTACCCCTCGTTGAAAACCCATGATCTAGAACATAGAGTTGTTCTGAAATCTAAAGGGATTATTAAATAATATAATATTAAAATAACATTAAATAATGAGTACACAATAGCCCAGTTCAGATCTAGTGCAATAGAAAAGCCCAAGCTGTCTTGGCTGGCCAATCAGGGTGCTTCTGTCATACATACATATATATACTCAACTGTTACATCGCAACAATGAGCTAATGATATTACCAGTGATTGACATTTTGGGGGTGGGGTGGGTATTATGTACTTATGTGCAAAATTAAAGGTGGTAGTGTACTGCTTGAAAATAATATAAATGTGAATCTACTTATAATGAAGCAGAAGAGGTAAAACAATATAATTATTTGATGTGACTTGCTTATGCTTGTCACTAACAGAATGACTGGTCATGTAAGCAGGTAATACACCAATAGACGCATTGGAAAAAATATCCGGATTTGGAGTCCAGGTACACAGGCATTAAGTGGGAAATTGGGACTGTCCCAACAAAATAAAGGCTGTTGGTGTGAAAAATCACAGTTGTGTATATGAAAAAAAGAGCACGGTTTTGTAAATGGAAAACAACATGCTGTGTATATGCAAACAGCATGGGTGTGTATATGCAAACAGCATGGTTGTGTATATGCAAACAGCATGGTTGCGTATATGAAAAAAAACACCATGTTGTGTAAATGGAAAACAGTATGGGTTTGTATACGCAAACAGCATGGTTGTGTATATGCAAACAGCACGGTTGTGTATATGCAAACAGCACGGTTGTGTATATGTAAACAGCATGGTTGTGTATATGTAAACAGCACGGTTGTGTAAATGGAAAACAGTGTGGTTGTGTAAATGGAAAACAGCATGGTTGTGTAAATGGAAAACAGCGTGGTTTTGTAAATGGCCCTTAGTGTCATCTATAGTTTGCAGTTACCACATAGAATGCAAAACAGGTCTAGGAGTCTTACTTTCAAATATGCAGCAGAGGGATACAAAGGGATGATTTTCTTAGAGAATTAAATGTAGGCTATAATGAAGGACCTGATGACAAATGAATGGGTTAAAAGATGTTATGATCATGAGACTGATATTCACCATAAGGTGACCTGTATACTACATGCATTGCAGACATCATTCAGCTGTGTCTCACCCAAAAAACAATGAACAAATATAATTATCACAATAAAACTGGTTGCTATGGTATAGTTACCACAGGGCATAACAGACTTCGTTTATCCACTGTTCTGTATACTGTTATATAATGTAGAACTGTACCAGCTGTATATCATTTTTATTTCTAGTATGACGTCGTGGAAATCAACAATAAAATACAAAAATCAGTTTGCCTGTTTTCTGTTTTAATTTTTTTTTTATTTAATACAAATCAAGTATATGAATTCATATTTTTTAAATAATTTGACACGATTTAAGTATTTGATATAGAAAAAGCAACTATAAAAGCAGAACATAAAACAGGAAATATTTTGTTTTTCAAGGGCTTCTTGTACTTGACCGCATTTAAAAAAAAAAAAAAAAAAAAAAAAACAAGCAATTTAAAAACTAGTTCCTAAATATTGAAAAGGTAGAAAGAGTGCACATTTCTAATCACTCTACACCTGCAAAAGTTGTTGCAGAGTGATCTGGAAGTTTGCCTGTCTCTTCTGTACGCTCCAAATTCAGAGCAAGAGGCAACGACGCAGTTCCATCTCCTCGGCAACGTTTTTCTATGACAACGAAAGCTCTACGAAAGGCACTGAAATCTAACTGATGTGAAATTTGACCAATACAATTGTCTAATACAAAACGTAACACCCATTCTGTCCAATCTGAGTTATGAAGGCGTGACTTCCACTGCAGGTTTTGAATGCTTCAGATGCACAGTACGACAGTACAAATTAAGCACTAGCGAACCGAATGCATACATTTAACTCATTATTTGTGTTTGTTTGTTTTTAATTTCAGCTATATAGGTTGAATCGGGTGTTATTCAAAAATGAATAACGCTTTAGTAGAAGAGGTGGCTGCATCTTTAGTAAGGGAATATCTCAGTCGAAAGGTAAACAATTCTGCATGTACTATAATGCTAATCACATATACTTAAAACTTTTTATTTTACTGTACTGGTATAAGGTAACAATATATAAATATTCAGAATAACGAGAATTATTTTAAAATACTGTATGTGGTAATTGTATAAACTACCAGTATATACAGCTGTGTTTACACTTTATGCAAATCGTCTGTCATTTTTAAACCACAAAAGATTCCTGCCATGCAATATTGTAGGTTATGAGTAAATAGAAACACGACTATGTTATTAATGTTTAGAGAAAGTAAATATTTCAATTAATTATTATTATTTTTGTTGTTGTTATTTGTGCAGCTACTAGTAGCAGGTAAATCGGCAGCCTTAATGCCAGTAAAACTCCAAATAGTATTAATGTCAATCTTTTTGAAAAGTAAAAGTTCAACCAGAACATCCTTCATAAATTCAGCTTAAAATACTATAATATTGAGTAATGATAAAATACTGCTAATAGTAAAAAATAGCACAATGCAACTAATACTTTGTGGCTTTTATATGTTGTCAGGTTTTTTGCATTTGTGTTTGTATATTGAACCTTATACATAGGTATACTACTGGATTTGTAGAATGAACGAGGCATGTTCTACAGTACAACATGTTGTAGCTTTTATATAGACTGTTAATGCTATTTCCTTTTTCAGGGTTTAAAAAAGACCATTGCAACCATGGAACAAGAACTTCCTCGCACAAATTCAAGTGTTAACAACAGAAATGATCTAAGAAGAGTGCTGAACTTGGAGCCCCTTTACAAAAGGAATAAGGTCACTGGAAAAAAAAAAAAAAAAAAAAAAAAAAAAAGTGTACCTAAAGTTTTTCATTTTAAAATGGGGAACACTGGTATTCAAAATTATGGTGTAACCAGCCTTGGGGTTTTTCTTTCCCTTTTATCACACTCAGACCTCTTAGTTACTAAAGATATTGTTATCCTTGAATCGACTTCTCTTTAAACATCTACAAATATTTGTAATGCTTAAGCTATCGCACAAGTGCGGTGGTACCCCAAAATGTTATTTATTTTTAGGAATGTAGAATGACTAGGAGTGGGGCATTAATCATCCAGTTTTCCCTCTCAGGCCCTTTCCTCACTAAATATGTTGATTTCTTGGAAAAGTTAATATTTGTTTCTTTAAATATTTTAATAAACCATCAATCCCACAAGTATAGTGGTACCACAGATCTGTTTACTTCTAAATATGGTATTTGTTCAGCAAAAAATATATGGTATAGTTCTGCAGTGGCAACTGCCAAGAATGATACAAGAAGTGATTTTGTACAAGTCTTGCAGTCACCATTGCAGAAGCATGTCATTCTGCATTGTTTGCATATATTTAAAGAGGCTACTATTCACGGATACCAAGATCTTTTTATGAGAAAAGTGCTTGGGGAAGTGGAAAATGGGCATACAGTTTTGGGGTACCGCTGCACTTAAGATGGCTTGATCATTACCATATATTTAGTAAGTAAGGTATCTGAGTGGGATAAAAGGACCAATAACATCCTACCCCCATTCTGTTTCAAGGCTGCTGACACCGTAATTGTTACAGCCAGTGTATATATTTTGTTCTTGATGCCAAATATTTGAGGATGACTGATCTGTTATTCATATACTTTTTTTTTTCTATCAAGCATTAACTCGGTCTCAGGCTGGTGAATGGTATGTCAAATTATTTTTCATTCATCGTGTTTTCTGTTTATTTCAGGTCCAGGAAATTCCATTGAAAGCTATGCTAGAGATTATAGTAAAGCACTGTATGGAAACGAAGAATATGACTAACAGCAGAACAGAAGATTGTTTATTTCAGAAAAACACAGTGCCTACATCTAGGTCTTCAGTAATGTCTTCAGTTAGTGTTTGTGATGTATCTGATGAGGAGAAAGGTGGGAGTACCGCAGTATCAAACCAGAGTAAAACTGATGTTTACAGGTATGATGATAAGCCTTATTATATGAATATCTTTTGTGTCATTTTTTTTTTAATAATGGAAAAGAAAAATGCTTTCTTAGAGCTCTGGCTAACTAGTTTAATGGTAAGTTGGTTCTTAGGTCCTCCCACATCCATAAGCAAACCATAGGTTTGTGTCTATCTATGCAGTGGTCCTTTAAGTTGAGCCTGTGGAGAATGTTGTACCCAAGAGACATAGGTATGTTTAGGCAATAAGGCACAAGAGGGCATGGGTTGTGCTGGATATTGTCACTTCTTGGTATATTGTTGGGCAATGGGGCAGCTGAGATCCTGCAACCAACGAAGATGTGACCATATCCAGCACAACCCATGCCCTCAAGTGCCTTATTGCTTTTTTTAAAAATATATATATATTTTATAAAAAGTATACAGTGCTACCCTGTTGTAATGCAGTTGTCCCTATTGATAATGTTCCCAAAATAAGAACATAAGAACATAAGAAAGTTTACAAACGAGAGGAGGCCATTCGGCCCATCTTGCTCGTTTGGTTGTTAGTAGCTTATTGATCCCAAAATCTCATCAAGCAGCTTCTTGAAGGATCCCAGGGTGTCAGCTTCAACAACATTACTGGGGAGTTGATTCCAGACCCTCACAATTCTCTGTTTAAAAAAGTGCCTCATATTTTCTGTTCTGAATGCCCCTTTGTCTAATCTCCATTTGTGACCCCTGGTCCTTGTTTCTTTTTTCAGGCTGAAAAAGTCCCTTGGGTCGACACTGTCAATACCTTTTAGAATTTTGAATGCTTGAATTAGGTCACCACGTAGTCTTCTTTGTTCAAGACTGAACCGATTCAATTCTTTTAGCCTGTCTGCATATGACATGCCTTTTAAGCCCAGGATAATTCTGGTCGCTCTTCTTTGCACTCTTTCTAGAGCAACAATATCTTTTTTATAGCGAGGTGACCAGAACTGAACACAATATTCAAGATGAGGTCTTACTAGTGCATTGTACAGTTTTAACATTACTTCCCTTGTGTTATAACCGATTCCCCGCTATATTAGGTGGCGTTATAACGGGATAGCACTATACATACATGTATTTGTTTAAAATAGACAAGAATGAATACATACACAGGTTTACAGGCCTGTGTGGCTACAAAAGTGGACATCTCAGTGCTGTTGATTCTAGGCCAGTGCATTGTTGGAATGCCACTTTTTAGTGGCGATTGAGCAGACCAAAAGCAGGCCCCACAGGAGACTAGTCATACGAAAGGTATAAGAGAGAGAGAGCTCTTTCAGCTCTTCATTTATCCTTGGCAATGCTTAGGGGAATTCAAAATCAATAATTTTCATACCTGCGGGAGCTTGAGAAATATTTCTGCTGTATGTAAACATATCAATTTCGAAACAACACTGCTTGAAAAGCCATTTGCTGGTACCCGGAACAAGATTAGGCTCAGCTTGCTGCCGGAACTAACAAATGTAACCATTTTTCCCAATAAATTTAGATTTTACAATCTTTAAGGATGTTATTTCTTATAAAAGCATACATTTTTGATGCAGTGTGTACATTTTTATTATTAGTCAAAACTATTTCTAAAGCTGACACATTGAAAACAATTAAAAGAACTAATTAAAGCCCATATCTCGCATAGAAAATAATTTTTTGGCTTTTGGGCCGTACTTGGGTTACTTTCATAATGACCAAGAAATTACATGTCACTGGTTGATTTCAACGCTGTGAGGCATAAAAAGATAAATAATTCTGGAAAACACCGACCATGCACCGAAGATGCACTGATTTGGCGTGACGTCACTAGAGGAAAATATGCCATAAAGAGATACCGGTATATAATGGCTTCAGAGTGTGAAAGCGATCATTCTGATTTCTCCGACAAATTGAACATCTTAATGACAGCGAGAGTGAGGGTTGCTGGAGGCCCGATTCCTTACCATTTTGAACCTCCAGCAACAGAAAGTAGTGATCATGGCATCAGGAATACGAGGGATATGCCCCGTGTCAGCGGGTTGGCAGTGCTGCTTGGTATGATGATATATTCTGTACAGCTCCCCCTGCCTGTTGCAGTTCACTTAGGTGTATTTTCGTCTGTTGTATCGCATTTTTTATCTGGCAATTAAATAGCACTGATGTCCAAAATGAAAGCATTGTTTCTATACCAGAGTCAAATTAAATAAGGTCCTTGTTAACTGCACTTAGTGTGAAAAGCTCTTCATCACATAAGGTCTTATTGTAGTGTGTGCGTTTATGAAATTTATTGTTATTATTATTATTATTATTATTATTATTATTATTATTATTATTATTATTATTATTATTTGTAAGAGCAATAGATTTTATTGTGTTGGTGGTAGCGTACTCCGCATATTTCAGGAATTTTTTTTTTGGGGGGGGGGGGGTAAACAAAATGTTACATGAAGGCTGCACAGATTCTTTAGCATATCAACATTATAACATTTTAAAGATAACATTATAAATTCAAAGCTTACCTAAAAAGCTGGATGAGTGGAATCATTCTTTTACGATTTCTGCATCAGAAATCTTGAACTTGAAGTGGGCTGACAAGCTGGTTGATTTTACTTTCACGGATATTTTTTTTTCCATGCAAATATTGTTCGCCTTTACAATTTCTGACTGTGACATCTCTAAGGATATTGTTTAACTGTTCTTTTGTAATTAATTTAAAGTCAAATTGTATTTTATTTTCAGATAGCCAGTCATTAACGCTTTTGACTACCCAATTTGTTTGTTTTGTGGTATTTAGAGTAGTGGTATTTTTTCTAGCATTCCAGTGAACTTTTTTTTTTTCTTCTCTTTCGGGAGAGTTGCTTTTATAAATCGATGTGACTTCCTTTGGTAAGCATTCTTCAATTGTCATGGGCACAAAGAGTTAAAAACTGATGTCTTCTGTATTTTCCATGACAGCAAGGTATTTTGACAAGTGTTTTCTTTGAGTTTGGTGGCGCAGTGAACGTGGTTAGCACAGATGCAGTGATTTGCTGTTATTCCTAAACGTGACATTGTGCTGGATAATGTCACAACTTGGAAAACATTTTGCTTTATAAATTCAATTAACAGTTGGAATATGGAATCAAAATGGTACCCCCCCACATGTTTCAATAATAATTCTAAAATGATATCTAGATGCCATATAAAGCACATTATTTTTTTTTGTTCTGGTACTTGCTTCAAAATTCTCTATGTTAATAGGG
Source organism: Polyodon spathula (assembly GCF_017654505.1). Taxonomy (NCBI): domain Eukaryota; kingdom Metazoa; phylum Chordata; class Actinopteri; order Acipenseriformes; family Polyodontidae; genus Polyodon; species Polyodon spathula. Next base: position 20,994,700 of record NC_054537.1, on the reverse strand, counting down.
AGTGGTTTTGAATGCAGAGAATGCCCCCATTTTCTTCTGGAACGAATAAAAACATCTAACAATAATTCCATACATCTCATTAAAAATAAATAAATAAATAAATAAATTGCTGCAAACTGTGTTTTTAATATAAATGATTGAAGTATTTCACCTAAGGGTGTTTCTTGTTCCTAATTTAAAAATTTAATTTTCTTCCTTTTTTCAGATCTTCTGATGATATTGTGTGTACATCTTACAAGTTTCTTTCATACAAAACTTCTCAAAGTAACAGTAAAATATCAGCAACTTGTGTCGGAAGCAGCGCTTCATCTTCAGAAGGGGAGAGAGGTAGTCAACAAAGGTCTTTTTCTTATGCAAAGGACAGTAATAGTTTAAAAGTGGATGTGCTGTCTACAGACATTAAAAATGCTTTTACAGAGCTCCAAAAACCCAGATCAAGTCGCTTAGTACGTGGCATGATGGCTGCACCGATTGCTAGTTCACAAGAGGTAAGCATCTTCAAGTTCATATTTTGTAAAATGATAAGTAGCCTACTGAATTCTCCCCATGGAATTTAAGTGGAACCTTGGTGTATTTTGGGGAGCTGGAGCTGGGGCTCCTCTCTTTGAGTCAAACCGCAAAAATTACCTGTCAGTCAACCTTTTTAAACTCTAGTCCGCTCTCTAATTCTTTTCTTGCTTTTCAGTTTGCATTTGCCACGCAGATTTGCAGACTCAAACTTTAAAAAACTAAAAACTTTGTTTCCAATTTTTTTAAAATGACTTCTCACCCGAGGCATTTTTTGTTTTCATTTGACTCGGATGAAGATTATTTTCTCTCCTGGCTGTCATCCTTCAACAAATAATCCACCAAAAAAAATTCTCAAAGTAATCCGCCTGTCCTGCTTCTCCTGTATCTGACAGTCCTGCCGAAGATTTCCATCAAGCCTCCGCCAATCCTGCTGCTTCAATCTCCCATTCCTCCTCGCCGCTTAAATGCATTAAACCTCAGCATGATTCTCCAGTGCAACTTTTTTTACAAGGATTGACCCATGAACACACTCCTGAAATCTCTTTTCAAAAAAGGATTGCCCATTGAAGAAGGGAGCGACTGGGCTACTTTATAAGATGCATATTGTAATTCCATATTGGCCAAGCCTGTTTTTCCCTCAAATGTCACAACAGATCCAAACCTGTCAGTTCACGCTCTGCGCCTGCTGTACAATCTTCACTCGCTTCAGATCCCGCGACTACAATTCAGTCTTCAATTTCATCCAATCCTTCCTCTGATTTACATTATCAGATTTTCTATAGTGACCACCTGGATGTGCTAGATAGCAGAATGACTCTTTTGGAACCGGCAGCCATTACTTCCTCATCATTGACACCAGCAGCAGCGCTTGTCACTCCCACTGCTTTCGCTACGCCCACACTTGCTCTTGAGCTACCAATCTTCACTCTAGCGACCGCCACCATTTCTGGATCTTCTTCTGCTTCTGTAGTTCATTGCCACTCACTCTCTCCTCAACTCAGATGCAATATTATTAAAGGTAAAGATGTCAGTGTAGTCTCAATACTTATTGCAGCCTCAGAATTTCTGGATCACAAGGTAGTTGACTGGAGATCTGTCTGTTACTGTTAAATGCTGGGATCCTCGGCTGTGGAAGAATCTTACTTTTGGAGAATTTGTGCTAGCATTTTCTGTTTTTCTTGATGTCCTTTGTGAAGTTTATGCTTACCAACAACAGGAACATTGTTGATCTCTCAGTCAGATATGGTGGTACAATTTTTATGAGTATCATAAAGCTTTTTCAGCCAAAGCAGCTTCCTGGTTAGTATTGGACAATACACCGATTGACTGGTCTCAACCTGATCCTGATCTCTTTAATAGATTCTTCAGTGGTCTCTGTGCCAAAGCTTGCAGAGGTTTTGCGTCCACTGCCCATTCTACCTCTCTGTTCAAAAGCAGCCTCCTCATCAGCCTCAGCTTATTCTTCTCTTGCTCTCAACACCACTCCTTTCTTCAGGAATTTTCTGTTACTCCTATTCATTCTTCATTCTTCAGCTTCGCTTGCTTTTTCAACAAGCAAAGATTCTCATGGAAGACCCATGAGATATTCAGGTAGTAGACAGCTGTGCAGTAATTTCAATTCCTCATTCTGCGCTTCAAAGGATGCCATTTTTTACATATGTACAGTTTCTGTGGTGATGCTCATTCACATTCTATCTGCCCTCTCATCTAAATGCCATTCATCATTACTAATCGCCTCTACCCCATCAACATCCCTGCTTTCTTCAATATCACCCTGATCATTTAATTTTTGTTAATTATCTAATTTCTGGCTACTAATGTTTTTCTACTGATTTACAATCCATCCCTTCTTCCTTTATAGTTTGTAAAAACCTCCAAAAGGAACCAGAATTTGTCGACTATCATCAATTTCGAGATCTCAAAGGGATTCTTGGAGGTCCAGTTTCTAATCCCTCCCTTCCCTCAATTCTCAAGTTTTCTTAATCAGTGTTTCTCAGATGTCTGGACTCCAGAAATCAAAAATCTTCCTCCTCAGCTTAAATCCACATACCTACTTGAGATTGCTCAATTCAGACATCAGCTCAACCTTTCCCTCTACTCAGTCTTCCATTCAGCGAACTTGTTTTCAGCTAAATTCATCCATTTGCAATCTTCAGATATCAGCTCAAGATTATATGGCTGATGCCTTTGTTCCTTCTACCCACTTCTCCTGTTTAAACAGACTAGTTCACATTCACAACCATCTGCAAGCAACATCACCTCTCCCCTTCTCCCTTCAACCAGGATTTCATTCTTTCTTTTCTCGTTCATGCAAAAGACAAGCTGCATCTCTCCCTGGGAACTATGAAAACGTATCTAGCTGAAATTCAATACCAGTATCTTCTTTAGTGCATTTCCTGGCCTCCTCTCTCATCTGTCCCTGCTGTTCACCTTCTATTTAGGGGAATGGTAAAAAAGTTTCCCTCCTTACCGTGTCCCTATCACTTCAGATATTCTCTATCGCCTCATCTCATTTCTGTGCCAAGGTTGCTTTTCTTTTTTTGAAGATCTAGTCATGGAATCCCTTTGTTCTGTGGTTTTCTACGCTCTTCTGAGTTTGCTGTCCCCCGCCTCAAGTTTGCAAAGTCTTGCATTTTAAATTGTATGTGGTGGTTGTGAGAAAACGTAAACATTCATAAAAAATGTTTATTTGTATTCCATAATTCAGGAGTCTAACAAAAAGCGGTTTTTGAGAAGGTCTTCAGGATCAAATGTGCTTCCACTGAAAGACGAGGAGCTGAAGAATAATTCCACTACAAATCCAGTACCTAGTAATTTGGCTACTCTAAAACTTTCTCAACACAAAAGCATATCTTCTGTCCTAGAGGACCCCTCTACTAATGAGCTCTTTGAAAGGGACCTGAACAGGATGCAGAGTGTCCAAGAAAATACAAAGCTTTCTAACCTTATGACTGAACACATGGAGAAAAAAGACACACCAATTACAAGTATCCAAATGAGGCAAAAAGAGAGGGGACAGAGTGCAACGCCAAATCGAGAGATATCACAGGCTGATAAGAAAACGTAAACATTCATAAAAAATGTTTATTTGTATTCCATAATTCAGGAGTCTTATATATATATAGGTCTTCACACACACACACACACACACACACACACACTACAAACATATATATATATATATATATAATATATATATATATAATATATATATATATATATATATATAATGAGGCAAAAAGAGAGGGGACAGAGTGCAACGCCAAATCGAGAGATATATTATATATATATATATATATATATATATATATATATATATATATATATATATATATATATATATATATATATTATTATATTTTTTTTATTTATTTTTCTTTCCACATACAATATTTTCATTTTAAAGGTTGAATAACAGTAGTAGAATGTATTATGGAACAAACAACAATGTTGTGTAATCTTGATTTACAACTTGTTCTGAATAGATAGATAAATGAATATAATGAACAATTTTAGCAGTTTTCGTCAATAGTATTTTAACAGCTTACTTAACAAAATACAGCAACTTCCTTCCAACAAATATTGGGTGTATTTTATTTGCTTCAAAAAAGAAGAGTGGATTTTAAGTTGTTTGAAAATGTACAGTCCTCGGTTCAGCATAACTGAAGAAACAGTAGCTTTAAGGTAACTGACTACAGTATTGCCACTGGAGGTCAGTGCTGCCAAAGTATTGAAATCTGAATCAATTCTATATTGATTTGAGCAAGTTGTCATGAATTCCTTCAGTATAACTCTCTCTATCATTGGAAGTTGCATCATGCTTTGTTTCCAAGTCTGACAAAATCTTTGTGAGTTTGTGTTTTTTGCGATTCCTTAATTTCTATTGGTAAACTATATAATTTATAAACCAGCCTCCGTTATAATATGTTCTGCAAACTCTGGATTTAATAAAATCAAGTTGTTTTGTCTCCAGCGGGAATTATTTATGTGACAGTTTGAATGGAGGAAGGCTATAGTAATTGTTGCTGTAGTTGTGTAACCTATTGCTTGTATAACCTTTCAGTTGAGTCCAATGAACTACCTAATGTCTGGAAATCGGACATAAATTACTCCTCTGTTAAAAGCTAGAAATCCTTCTGACTTGAATAATTACAGACCAGTTTCCAATTGGTCAATATTGGCAAAAATATTTTGTCAGTAATCAATTGAAATATTGGATGCAAATAAAATTTTAAGCAATGTACAGTCTGGTTTTAGATCAAGTCACAGTTCTGTGACTGCAGCTTTGAAAGTTACTGTTGACATCAAAATGACTCTTGATAAGAAATCAACATGTATGTCTTTGTTTATTGATCTCTACAAGGCTTTTGATACGGCTGATTGTGCATTACTCAACAAAAGTTTATTGAGCGTTGGTATTGGATTGCAAGCGTTTGGATGGTTTCAAAATCCTGTTGTTTCTCAAAGATCAATTCTTGATCTTGTTTATTCTATATATTAATAATATCGTTGACAACATTAAATACTGTAAGTACCATCTCTATGCAGATGGTACAATTATATATTCATGTCATCCCTCTCCTTTGGCAATCAAACATTTGCAATCTGATTTTGACTCCATTCAACAAGCTTTAATTCATTTAAAGCTTCTTTTAAACTTTAGTAAGACCAAGGTTATGGTATTTTGTGCTATAAGGACAGATGCTACTGTTGATTTAACTTTAGTTACTTTAGATAACAAAACCATTGAGTTAGTTGACAACTGTAAGTATCTGGGTATTTGGCTGGGTAGTAATCTTGATTTCAAGGCTCATATTGACCATCTTGCAAAAAAAAATAGAAATTCATGATTCATGTTTTCTGTATATACTCAAATCTTGGATCCAATATATCATGCAGCCTTGAGATACATTACAAATTCAAGTTACAGTACTCATGACTGTGTGTTATATGGTTTGGTTGGCTGGACCTCTTTGGCATTGCAAAGGTTGAAGCACATGTGTATTTTTTTTATACAAGGCTATTCTATGTAAGATACCTCCATATATAAATTGAGGCTGCTAAAAGATAATTTGCTTATTTTGCGCCATGGTCTTGGAATGACTTACAGTCTAAACTTAACTTGCAGTCCCAAATAACTTTAGTACAATTAAAGAGTAAACTGCATGAGTATCTAATTGAGAGTTGTGCTTGTTTTAACCTGTCACTAATCGATTTTCACTAACTGATTGTTTTTAGATTAAGTATGACTTGTTTGTGTTTTAAATGTATTTTATGTCTGTGTTTGTATTTTTGTATTGTAATATGTTTTATTCTACTGCTGCTACCTTTCCTCACTTGCAAAAGAAATTGGAACTGAAGTATCTGACAAGCGCTGAATGGACCGCAAAGGGTTAAATCCTGCTGGCAAGCTTTCATCCTGATTGTAGTCTTGTTTTAAATCTTTCAAGAGGCGTCTCCAATAGAAATGTAGGAATTTGCTGTCACTCAGTAGTTGGGTGGGTTTAAAGTATTCAGAATGAATCAATGATAGATGCAAGTCAGGATGGCGGGACATTGTATTTGTTGTTATTATTATTATTATTATTATTATTATTATTATTATTGCGGTAGGTTTTATTTTTTAATGGGAAAAGGGTAAGTCGATGTGAATTGTTAACCATTTCAACAGTTTTTTCTGGTGTTTATTGGCTATCCACCAATTAATTCTTTTTTGTATCAAGGGTGTTTTAGCTGGTTTTATCGGTTAAAACCGAAAATCAAAAGCCCTAAGTACAGTGCTGAGAAAAAGTTTGTGAACCCCAATGTAAATTATGGAAACTGCATAGTTTTACCATGATAGCCTTCTTGAATCAAAACCAGTCTTTTCTTAAATATCTAATAGGGTTTATATTAACCAGTTCCATGTGTTTTGAAACAAAATGATGCATGAATTAGACAAACAATGAGTAATTAAGATTCAGGGTATGTGAAAAAGTAAGTGAACCCCTGGTTTTATCAGCTCAATTAAGCGTATAAGTAGAATCAGGTGTTTAACTAATTAGATAGATCTTCAGGGGTGAGTCTGGGAGGCCCCACCCTATATAAGGATCAGAAACTTTGTGAGTTTGGTCTTCACCATACAGGTGTGTGGAAAACACGTCATGCCAAAATCAAAAGAAATCTCTGAGGACCTCAGGAAACCCATTATTGATGCTCATCAGTCTAGAAAGAGTTACAAAACCATTTCTAAAGATTTGGGGCTCCACCAATCCACTGTCAGACAAATGGAGAAAGTTCAAGACCACAGTCACTCTACCCAGGAGTGGTCGTCCTACCAAAATCTCTCCAATAACAAACCTGGAAAATCATCAAGGATGTCACAAAGAACCCCAGAGTAACATCCAAGGATCTGCAGGCCACTCTTGCCTTGGCTACTGTGAGTGTTCATAACTATTAGAAAAAGACTGAACAAGAATGGTGTTCATGGAAGGATGGCCAGGAGGAAACCACTGCTCTCTAAAAAGAACATTGCTGAATGTCTGAAGTTCGCCAAAGAGCACATAGATGATCCACAAGACTTCTGGAACAATATTCTATGGACAGACAAGTCAAAGGTAGAACTTTTTGGCCTCAATGATAAACGTTATGTTTGGCGAAAACCAAACATTGCGTTTGAACAGAAGAACCTCATCCCAACCTTTCAAGCATGGTGGTGGGAGTGTGATGGTTTGGGGCTGCTTTGCTGCCTTGACCTGGATGGTTTGCCATCATTGACACAACCATGAATTCTGCATTGTATCAGAAGATTCTACACGAGAATGTCAATCCATCTGTCCGTGAGTTGAAGCTGAACCGAAAGTGGGCCATGCAGATCTACAAAAGAATGGCTGATCTACAAAAGAATGGCTGCAGAAGAAGAAATTCTGCGTTTTAGAATGGCCTAGTCAAAGTCTGGACCTAAACCCCATCGGAATGTTGTGGCAGGACCTGAAACGAGCTGTCCATGCAAGGAAACCCATAAGTGTCACCGAGTTGAAGCAGTTCTGTAAGGAGGCCAAAATTCCTCCAAACCAATGTGAGAGACCAACAGTTACAGGAAATGTCTAGTTGAAGTCATTGCTGCTCAAGGGGGTGCCACCAGTTACTGAATCTAAAGGTTCACATACTTTTTCACACATGGATATTGAATGTTGAATCATCTGTTGATCAATAAATGTTGAAAAAGTATCATGTTTTTATGCCATTTGTTTAATCAGGTTATCTTTATCTATTATTAGGAGTTAGATTAAGATCTAATAACATTTTACGTTTGAAATATGTGAAAATCCTAAGGGGTTCACAAACTTTTTCTCAACATGTATATATACACATGTGTGTTTGTGTAGAGGGAATTATTGTAAGACTGTGGGTCTTGAAATCTTAACTTGGTACTACTTTTAGAATTAGGTTATTGTCAAATAAAAATAAAAAAAGGCTGTGGCAAGAAACAACGTTGCGGTGACCCAGACCAGAAGGAAGCACAATCAAAACAAAGGGTAGATGCAGTGGCGCGTGCGCCTTTTATTAAAGACAAATACAAATAAAATATTCAAACAAAAATAAACACTTGCTCACAGAGCAAAATAAAAGGTTTGAAATAAAACAAATCTTGAACACAAAAATAAACGCTAAGGTCAGGTTGAGCAGCTGCCTTCACTGATCCTTATATTCTTTTTAACTAACTCGCCTCTCGCTCTCCCTTTCTCCACTTCTGAACACCCACCTCTAACATGGAGAGCTGCAGGCTTTTTACACAGGTGACCATCTCCCGATTAGCAATAAATTAATCACTTAATTAATTTGGGAGATGGCCACCTTCTGCACGGGTTTTAATTATTAACGTGGATGGGCTTCATCCACGCTGCAAAACAAAACGCACTGCGGTTCGCCGTCATTTATCCATAAGTACATTTTTAAAATAATAACACAAAAATGCACGGCTGCACCGTCATTCTAAATAATAAACAAATACAAAATAACACAGGGACGGAGGGGGAGACCCCGTTCTTCTAAAATAAACATTGTACAGGGCTGCTCGCCTTGTTACATACCCCCCCCCCCCCCCCTTGTGCAAAGTACACATGGCCCCAACGGCCACCTCCCCCCTCAGTCTCAATGTCCTGGAAGAGGGGTCTGGAGTAATCCATGGGGGTAGCCATGGTGGGATGCCCTCCTCCCCCCATGTCTTCCTGGCTGGTAGCTCCCTCTTCCGGGGCTTCAGCCACTGTTCCTCCTGCCGCTAAAGTGCGGCTGGGGGAGCTGGTGACCTCCCCCGCCTTCTTCATGGTCAGCAGTTCCCCTTTATGGGACTCCGACTACCGTACATCCTGCCATGAAAGTGCAGCTGGGGGCGCTGGTCTCCTGACTCCCCCCCCCCCTTCTTTGTAGCCTGCTGCCCCCTTTTCTGAGGCACCAGCCCCGGTGCCTCCTGCGGTCCTGTAGGACTAGCAAGCCAGACAGTGGCCCCAGGCGAAACAGAGGAGAGACAGGCAACCCCAGGCGAAGCGGGACCCTCGGCGACCCCAGGCGAAACAGAGAAGAGACAGGCAACCCCAGGCGAAGCGGGACCCTTGGCGACCCCAGGCAAAGCGGGACCCTTGGCGACCCCAGGCAAAGCGGGACCCTCGGCGATCCCGGGCGAAGAGGAGGAAAGACAGGTAAACTCAGGCGAAGCAAGACCCTCTGCAACCCTAGGGGATAAAAGAGAGAGAGAAGCCGCCCCAGGCGCTGCAGAGCGACAGGCAGCCTCAGGCGACGTGGACGTAGCATCCTTGGGCAGTGGGAGGCTGGCATCCTTGGCGGTGCGGACGTGGCATCTTTGGGCGTTGCGAAACCGTCATCCCTGGGCGGTGCGAGGCAGGGCAGCAGCGGACCCTCGGGAGGCAACGGCGGGAGGAGAGCCAGGCCTAGCGGTTGTTCGGGGGTTGGCCCTTTGCAGCCACTCTGGCTGGCCGTTTTTCTCCCGTGCTCCCCTCAGCAACCTATGCAGGGGCTGCTGAGGTCTGGCAGCATCCTGCCCTGGTCCCTCCAATGCTGAAAGGAGAAGCAGCTCCTGCTTCTCACCCTCTAGCAGGGTGGGAGACAGAGGCAGCTCCTGCTGCTCTGCTCCTGGTGGTGGGGGAAGTGATACCAGCAGGCATTCATCCTCTGCTGGTGGGGGTGGCGGAGGCAGAGGCAGCTCCTGCTGCTCTGCTTCTGCCGGTTGAGGAGGCAGAGGCAGCTCCTACTCCTCTCCTCTTGATGGCAAAGGTGGACGGGGCTCCTCCCCTTATAGCGGCGAAGGCGGACAGGGCTCCTCTCCTTCTGGTGGCAAAGGTGGACAGGGCTCCTCCCCTTCTGGCGGCGAAGGCAGATGGGGCTCCTCCCCTTCTGGCTGCAAAGGCGGACGGGGCTCCTCCTCTTCTGGCTGCAAAGGTGGACGGGGCTTCTCCCCTTCTGGCTGCAGTGGGGGGACCAGCAGGCATGCTCCCTCTGCTGGCAGAAAGGGAACCAGCAGGTGCTCTCCCTCTGCTGGTAGCAGTTGTGGATGCAGAGGCAGCAGGCATTCTTCTGGAGGGAGGGGGCAGTTAGCTGGGAAATGGCCCCACTCCCCACAGATGCAGCAACCATACTGAATGCCCATGCTGTGGAGGAGGGCTTCCCAGCCATCCTCCTCCTGTGGCTGTGGCTCTGTTTCCACCTCTTCTTCTTGAGGTGGGGAGTGGTGGTAGTCGGGCGACACGTGCCCGACCTTACCAACTTCAAAACACCACTCCTCCCCCCCTCAAGCAGGTCAGGCAGACGTTCACCTTGCTGGATGGGTGGTGGGGCTTGCAACCAGCCCCGTGCTGCTGCTTCTGCCGCTGCTTCCTTCCCATCCTTCCTTTCTCTTCACTCTTCTAGCCTGAGTCCAGGAGGCGCTGGTGATCCCACGCTGGACACCATGTATGGCAGGAAATGGCGTTGCAGTGACCCAGACCAGAAGGAAGCACAACCAAAACAAAGGGTACGATGCAGTGGCGCGTGCGCCGTTTATTAAAGAAAAAAACAAGTAAAATATTCAAACAAAAATAAACACTTGCTGACAGAGCAAAATAAAAGGTTTGAAATAAAACAAATCTCGAACACAAAAATAAACACTAAAGTCAGGCTGAGCAGCTGCCTTCACTGATCCTTATATTCTTTTTAACTATCTCTCCCGCCTCTCGCTCTCCCGTTCTCCACTTCTGAACACCCACCTCTAACATGGAGAGCTGCAGGCTTTTTACACAGGTGACCATCTCCCGATTAGCAATAAATTAATCACTTAATTTGGGAGATGGCCACCTTCTGCACGGGTTTTAATTATTAACGTGGATGGGCTTCATCCACGCTGCAAAACAAAACACACTGCAGTTCGCCGTCATTTATCCATAAATACATATTTAAAATAATAACACAAAAATGCACGGCTGCGCCGTCATACAAAATAATAAACAAATACAAAATAACACAGGGGCGGAGGTGGAGACCCCGTTCTAAAATTAAAACTGTACAGGGCTGCTCACCCTGTTACAAAGGCTTTTGTGTTTTTTTTTTGTTTATAAGCTTTTCTTTTGTTTTGCTAAAATTAGCCGTGATTACTTAAGGCAGAACTTTTCTATATATATTTCCTGGCACGTGGTTTATGAAAAGGCTGATCAAGATTGCATGTAAATAATCCCTAGTTTTTGTAGAGGTACTTTGTTCTTCAGAACACTATGTCAAAACTTGGAAGAACAGACAACGTTTCCCGACTCGCATTTCATAACTTCAAGATTTACTTAGTAATAGTGCGTACATCAAAATACATCAAACTAGGTTTCCACTGAAAATCCCAAAGGGTATCTGTTTTCAGAGATATATGTATGTATATATACATACATTTGAAAAATGAAAACTTCTGTGTACCAAAAGGAGCAAAATCTAAATGAAACAAGGTAATGTAAGTACATACAAATGTGAACAATTGATTCAAAATGATAAAAAACTACTTTTACTCAAAACGTCCTGATATACAGGATTCTGCTGCGTAAAGTCCCGGTTTGAACAATCAACCACTCCCACTGTCGCCCCCAACTTGTAGCTGAAATTTAAGATGATACAGGCTCTGCAGTATGAATCATGGGGTTTCCATGCAAGTTTTTTTTATTTTTTTTAACTCGAGACATTTACACGAGAAAAATGTCTTGTGTAAAACGCTTTTTTGGTTTTCCATTTGCTAAATTTTTTTTACTCGAGTAAACCAGGCTTTTCACCCGACGTCATACAAATAAATTGGAATGCTGAGGGTTGATATGTAAATTACCTATGCGGAAAGTACTGTTTTTGTATTACTACTAATGATTACTAAGTGAACAGCATTGCCATTTTGACTGAGAAAGGGTCAATTATCAGTGAGAAAACTTTGGCCACGCATTAAAACTTTTGATATATTTTTGGCATTATACAATTTTGTAACAATATTCCAACACAAGTATCTCAACAATTTTAAAATTTACTGTAAATTTAAACAAGACATTTACTGTGGCTCTGCTTCTGATTTTGAATCATCCTCTAATCATATGAAGCCCTGTCAGTTGTTATCATAGATGTAGACTGCATGCTTAATGAGTGGCCTGCATAAAATTGCTTTATTACTGCTTAAAACACTGGCGTCTGCACTGCCTTCAATTGTAACCATTTTTAGGGCTAGTAATTGTTCCATTCTTGGGAATACCAAATTCCATCTGTTCCCACTTTATATTAACGTATTAATAATTAAATATGGCATTTGAACGTAAATATAATGTAGCTAGTTAAAATAAGTACATTTAATAAATATTACCACAATTTTTTTCAGAATTTTTTTTTTTCAATCAGAAAAGATAGTAATGCTCCTGAAGACACTTCAAACCTGTCATAATGTTTATAGACATAACTTGGCTCATTGCTGGAATTAAAAGCAGGAAAACCTAATAATTATATTACAACAGTTCAGAAAACCAAATGTCCAGCACAGTTGTGAGAATTATATTTAGTCTTCACTAACACAGTTCAGTCTACAAATAAAGGTATTTTGAAAAGACCTGTTTAGCTTATTGCTGGCATTTACAATAACAATAAAAATATGAAACAGTTTAGTAACAGTCCAGCAATGTCATGTGAGAGTAATCATATGTACAATATTCCACAAATTAAGTTTAGCATTTTACTAGCATTATAATAATAACCAGGATAAAATATGAAACACTGATAAAGGCATGTTGGCTGACTCATTGCTCTAAAACAGGTTGACTGTTATGAATTACCCGATTTGTAATTTAAATAGCACCCCTTTTAATGTAAACGAATAATTAATCCTGTCAATTGTTTCTTTCCTAACTCTGCAGTGTTATTTGCAAGATTTAAAAAGAGGCGTGTCTCCAGATAGAATGTCTTTATGAAACCAACGGTGTGTAGTGTAGTGACTGCATCCTTTACACAGTAAAGTGATCAATTTCTTTTAAGGATTGTAGAACTAGAAAAATAGTTTTTGAGCTCATTTCTTCGTCGTCAAAAAACATAAATTAAGACACGGCCATGGTTTAAAATTGCTAATTATAGCTTCATTAATGGCAGATAGTGTGGAAAGAAATAAACTAAACAATAATGACATACGAATTTAATTTAGCTTACTTACTTCGGGAAAGCTCTGCATTGAGCGTGATAACTTTAGTCTTTGTTTATCAACATAGAAGAATGTAGTGCTTTGATGGTACTTGTTTGTTGATTTCGTCCACGTCCGTTTTGTGTTTTGTTTGTCTGTTTCTTTGGCCAACGCGCCCTTTATTTTCAGTTGTGTGTTTTGTTTATTATTTAATAAAACACTGGGCGCCGTAACGTCTCAGGTTCACCGCCATTACCTGTTTTGGTTTCTGTGTTCTTCCGGGTCTGAAGTCACCACTACAGCCATCCAGGTCACAGTGCCTCAGTATTTCATGCATTTAATTTTTTTTCTACTTATCTACACACTATACACCACAATGTTAAGGGAAACAAGTTTTTATTAAGAAAAAAATTATATATTAAAAATACAAAACTGAAAGATCATAATTGTTTAAGTCTCCACCCCCCTGTAATACTTGGTGGAAGCACCTTTGGCAGCAATTACAGCTGTGAGTCTGTTGAGGTTGGTCTCTACCAACTTTGCACACCTACATTTGGCAATATTTGACCATTCTTCTTTACAAACTGTTCAAGCTCTGTCAAGCTGCTTGGGGAGCGTTGATGGACAGTAGTCTTGCTAGTCATCCCACAAATTTTCGATTGGATTTAGGTCGGGGCTCTGACTGGGCCAATCAAGGACATTTACCTTTTTGTTCCTTAGCCATTCCAATGTAATTTCGCTGTGTTCTTTGGGTCGTTATCATGCTGAAAGGTGAACTTCTATCCCAGTTTCAGCTTCCTTGCAGAGGGCAGCAGGTTTTCTTCAAGGACTTCTCTGTACTTTGCTCCATTCATTTTCCCTTCTATCCTGACAAGTGCCCCAGTCCCTGCCGATGAGAAAAATCCCCATAACATGATGCTGCCACCACCATGCTTCACAGTAGGGATGGTGTTCTTTGGGTGATGCACTGTGTTGGGTTTGTGCCAAACATAACACTTTGCATTTAGGCCAAAAAGTTCTATTTTAGTTTTGTCAGACCACAAAAGTTTTTGCCACATAGCTGCATAATCTCCTGAGTGTTTTTTTATGCATACTTCAAATGGGATTCAAGGTGGGCTTTCTTGAGTAATGGCTTCCTTCTTGCCAGCCTGCAATACAGGCCATATTTGTGGAGTGCTTGAGATATTGTTGTCACATGCACACTTTGACAAGTCTTGGCCATAAAAGCCTGTAGCTCTTGCAAAGTTGCCATTGGCCTCTTGGTAGCCTCTCTGATCAGTCTCCTTCTTGCTCGGTCATCCAGTTTGGAGGAACAGCCTGATCTACGCAGGGTCTTGGTGGTGCCATACACCTTCCACTTCTTAAAAACTGTCTTGACCATGCTCCAAGGCATATTCAAGGCCTTTGATATTTTTTATACCCATCCCCTGATCTGTGTCTTTGAGCAACTTTGTCCCGGAGTTCTTTTGAAAGCACCTTGGTGCTCATGGTTGAGTCTTTGCTTTGAAATGCACTACCCAGCAGAGGGAACCTACAGGAACAGCTGAATTTATTCTGTAATCACGTGAATCACTACAGTGTAACACAGGTGGAGGCCGCTTAATTTTGTGTGTGATTTTGAAGGTGATTGGTTATACCTGAGCTAATTTAGGATTGCTATTACAAGGGGGGTGGACACTTATCCAACCATGCTATTTCAGTTTTTATTTTTAATTAATTTTCTGCAAATTTCTAGACTATTTTTTTCACATGGAAGTTGTGTGGTAGGATGTATAGATAAATGAAAAAAAATTCCTAATTCCAGGCTATAAGGCAACAAAAGGTGAATTTTTTTAAAGGGGGTGTAGCCTTTCTATAGGCACTGTGTGTGTGTGTGTGTGTGTGTGTGTGTGTGTGTGTGTGTGTGTGTGTGTGTGTATATATATATATATATATATATATATATATATATATATATATATATATATATATATATATACATAAAAGTTGAATGGCTTCCCACAATATATCTCAGTCTTCTAAACGCCTACAGGTAGATTGGAATCGCTACATGACAGTTGGATACAAATGTCACCAGAATGAAACCTGAAACACTAGACTGAGAAACTGATCATAAAAACTTGATGTACGCACGTACAGCATGTTACTGTAAGTGGGTTTTCATTTGACGTAAGTGCGTACTTCGAGGTGTTGAAGTGGTTAATATCTCTGCGGCTGTGACTTGAGTCTGAGTCCGAGTCACGAAAAATGCAACTCCAGTCAGAGTCCTACAAGTCTGATATATATCAGGGCACACAAAAAATATACTTTGTTTTAAAGTAAGTGGGCTTCCATTTAGATGTACTGTGGTTGGTTTTGTTGGTACAGTACTATATTTTCAACAGAAGTAGTATTTTATTTCAGAATGATATGATTCTGAAAATATCACATGCCAAAGGGATGGATGACACGTGGACTATAATACAGTACATACTTTTAAATCCGCTATGTATTGTAGCAGTATGTCAAATTACCCTTTAATGTCGCAACAGCAAAATTAAATCAAAATGTTACCGATGCACAGAACTGCGTATTACATAAAAGGCAATGCAATTTAGTAAAAGATATAAAAAAAAAAAAAAAAACAATAATAGTAAACATCTTCGTTTAAATGCAGTTATTAATGTTAAATGCACATCATGCTGCAGGATTTTTTGCGACATATATTGGCCATATTCCGCTGTTGTTGTTGTTGTTGTTAACATGGCGCGGAAACAATGCTGGTGTTGCAGTTAAATCCATGAGTGTGACGTAGCTCAGAATATCAGCTTGTTTTCTGTAAAAACTATAATATATCCCATGCGGTTATTTTTTTTTTTTTTTGTTCTCACTGTAACTTGCTTGTTTGTAATTTCTCTGCAAGAGAAACCGAAACTAAATCTTCTCATAGATAGTAAGCACAGTGTTTTTATTTGTACTGGATTGAGTACGAGAATTACATTTGAACTAAAAACAAAACAACAAAACCACTTATAAGAACCTCAGAGGTACTACTGTTCTGTACGTAGTTTATCTTGGATTTTACCATAAAATAAAATATGTTTACTGTGTGTGTACATTAGTTTGTAATTTACGTGCTAGATTGAGGCTCCCATCTCTTTGGGGGCGCACATGTACATAGTGTTGTGCGTTTATTTGTTTACTGTGTGTGTTTTTGTTAGTAGGGGCAGAAAAAAAAAATCTTAATGTTTCTATATTGATAGCGGCGTTTATTCAAGGGCGACCTCTATTATAAAGCTGATATATGACTGCGGCGTCAATATGAGGGCGTCTTTAATACGAGGGCGGAGCCAAATTGAAGTAATACTTGACCCCAGAGACGTACCCTACTTAGCTCAATCCAGACGGTTGTCATGCTGATGGTCTGGGGTGACCGCACTGTGGTTGATCCCCGGAGCCAGCATCGCAGCCGTTGTGTGTGCTGATGCGCTGGGGAGGCAAAATAAACTGATCCTCGGAGCCAGCATTACACTTCAGCCATCAACACCAGGTAGAAGAATATCTACAACAACTGATGTAAAGAAACGTAAATGAATGGAGATGCAGATGGATCACATTAGTTTACTGTAAAGCTACATCTTAGTTGGTGCTTTTCTTGGCGAGAGCCGAGTTCAAATCCGCATGAAGTTTTACAATCTCATGTAATGGAAATCATGTTTATCATATATATATATATATATATATATATATATATATATATATATATATATATATATACACACACACACACATATATATATATATATATATATATATATATATATATATATATATATATATATATACACACACACACACACACACACACACACACACACACACACACACAGTGGCTTGCGAAAGTATTGACCCCCTTGGCATTTTTCCTATTTTGTTGCCTTACAACCTGGAATTAAAATTGATTTTTTGGGGGTTTGTATCATTTGATTTACACAACATGCCTACCACTTTGAAGATGCAAAATATTTTTTATTGTGAAACAAACAAGAAATAAGACAAAAAAACAGAAAACTTGAGCGTGCATAAGTATTCACCCCCCCAAAGTCAATACTTTGTAGAGCCACCTTTTGCAGCAATTACAGCTGCAAGTCTCTTGGGGTATGTATCTATAAGCTTGGCACATCTAGCCACTGGGATTTTTGCCCATTCTTCAAGGCAAAACTGCTCCAGCTCCTTCAAGTTGGATGGGTTCCGCTGGTGTACAGCAATCTTTAAGTCATACCACAGATTCTCAATTGGATTGAGGTCTGGGCTTTGACTAGGCCATTCCAAGACATTTAAATGTTTCCCCTTAAACCACTTGAGTGTTGCTTTAGCAGTATGCTTAGGGTCATTGTCCTGCTGGAAGGTGAACCTCCATCCCAGTCTCAAATCTCTGGAAGACTGAAACAGGTTTCCCTCAAGAATTTCCCTGTATTTAGCGCCATCCATCATTCCTTCAATTCTGACCAGTTTCCCAGTCCCTGCCGATGAAAAACATCCCCACAGCATGATGCTGCCACCACCATGCTTCACTGTGGGGATGGTGTTCTCGGGGTGATGAGAGGTGTTGGGTTTGCGCCAGACATAGCGTTTTCCTTGATGGCCAAAAAGCTCAATTTTAGTCTCATCTGACCAGAGTACCTTCTTCCATATGTTTGGGGAGTCTCCCACATGCCTTTTGGCGAACACCAAACGTGTTTGCTTATTTTTTTCTTTAAGCAATGGCTTTTTTCTGGCCACTCTTCCGTAAAGCCCAGCTCTGTGGAGTGTACGGCTTAAAGTGGTCCTATGGACAGATACTCCAATCTCTGCTGTGGAGCTTTGCAGCTCCTTCAGGGTTATCTTTGGTCTCTTTGTTGCCTCTCTGATTAATGCCCTCCTTGCCTGGTCCGTGAGTTTTGGTGGGCGGCCCTCTCTTGCCAGGTTTGTTGTGGTGCCATATTCTTTCCATTTTTTAATAATGGCTTTAATGGTGCTCCGTGGGATGTTCAAAGTTTCGGATATTTTTTTATAACCCAACCCTGATCTGTACTTCTCCACAACTTTGTCCCTGACCTGTTTGGAGAGCTCCTTGGTCTTCATGGTGCCGCTTGCTTGGTGGTGCCCCTTGCTTAGTGGTGTTGCAGACTCTGGGGCCTTTCAGAACAGGTGTATATATACTGAGATCATGTGACAGATCATGTGACACTTAGATTGCACACAGGTGGACTTTATTTAACTAATTATGTGACTTCTGAAGGTAATTGGTTGCACCAGATCTTATTTAGAGGCTTAATAGCAAAGGGGGTGAATACATATGCACGCACCACTTTTCCGTTATTTATTTTTTAGAATTTTTTTAAACAAGTTATTTTTTTCATTTCACTTCACCAATTTGGACTATTTTGTGTATGTCCATTACATGAAATCCAAATAAAAATCAATTTTAATTCCAGGTTGTAAGGCAACAAAATAGGAAAAATGCCAAGGGGGGTCAATACTTTCGCAAGCCACTGTGTGTGTGTGTGTGTGTGTGTGTGTGTGTGTGTGTGTGTGTGTGTGTGTGTGTGTGTGTGTATATATATATATATATATATATATATATATATATATATATATATATATATATATATATATATATATATATATATATATATAATGTGCACACACACACACACTTTGCACACTATTTACACAATCATTGCAGTATGTTACCATAAGTAAAAGCAGAGCAATTTAGTTGATTTAAAGCATAGTAGAAATTAGTGAAATTCCACCACATTTTTTTTTTTTTTGGTATTTGTCACTAAGTATAACTTTTTTTCAGTAAATTATCAACTGTCAAATTAAGTAATATCTGATAAAGTTACATTTAGATTTATTGTACGCTCTACAATCATTTTTTGTTTTTCAAATTGCTTCCCACCCACTTCTCCTTCATATTCCTGTGTTTTCCATATGTACATCGAGTGAAGTTGGCGATCGCTGAGTGCAATAAATTGCGTTAGAAATGGATAAATAAATTTGCCACACAAAGTAACGGTTGCGGGGACCAGCACGTATTTACATTTACTGGATCCGAAGACGACCCATTTTTCCAGGGCATTATTTGTCAGGAGGTTTTGTCAAACAAAACTCTTAAAGCTGAAAAATTGAGACGCCATTTATCTGCAAAACAATTTTAAACAAAAAAAAACAGGAACTTTGCCATCAGCAACTTTCAGTGCGCAAAGTGACAAAATTCCTTGCTGACCTGGTAGAGAAGATTCAAGCCCAGGAATCTCATTAAGAAATACTTTCTACATGTACTTATACATATACATACAAGTTAGCTTCAAAATGCTGTTGTGAAAAAATGCGTGGCAAGTGGTCCGTGAGAAAAATCCAAACATCAAGGTGGTCCCTGCATTGAAAAAGGTTGGGAACCACTGATCAAGAGAAGTTTAAGTTCACAGGATACTGTTTATGCCATTTACTCAGGCTAACACTAGTGAAATTGACACACACTGCACTTGTTGATTTAATTATTTAAATCTGGCACCAAGCTAAATTTAGAACCTTTGTAATGAAACAGAAGTTCAAATGTAGTTCAGGGTCTATTATGTTTTGATTACTTAAACAGGTGATGCAATACAGAGCTTTTAGTTTTTCATCAAAAGAGGTACACAACATCCTGTAGAATGCCTTGCACCTAATATATATATATATATATATATATATATATATATATATATATATATATATATATATATATATATACATACAGTGCTGTGAAAAAGTATTTGCCCCTGCCTGATTTGCTGCATGTTTGCACATTTTTCACATTGAATTTGGTCAGATCTTTTTGTGGGTTGTAGTAGTATATAGAGGGAGTTTGAGAGAAAAAATGACACCAAAGTTTGGTGCTTCTTTCATTTGTTTGGTGTGTAAGGTAATCAAACATGCAATCTTCAGGTGTGAAAAAGTTATTGCCCCCTAGTTAACTCAACCCAATTAAAGGGATAATTAGGGTCAGCTGTTTGAATACTTTGGTTAACAATCATCCCTGATTTGGGCCAGCCCTGCCCAATATAAATCTGACTAACTTTGGCCCTTACCAACAGAGTGAAGTTGTCAGCACACAGGTTCTAGAGGCACATCATGCCACGATCAAAAGAAATTCCTGAATACCTCTGGAAAAAAGTTGTTGATGCCTATCAGTCTGGAAAGGGTTACAAACCATTTCTAAGGCTCTGGGGCTCCACCAAACCACAGTCAGAGCCATATTGCCCAAACGGAGAAAGTTTGGGACAGTATTGAATCTTCCCAGGAGTGTCCGTCTTGCCAAAATCTCCAAGAGCAAGATGTAAAATCATCCAAGAAGTCACAAAGAACCCTAGAACAACATCCAGGGATCTGCAGGCCTCTCACCTCGGCTAAGGTCAGCGTTCATCAGAAACACACTGGGCAAAAATGGGATTCATGGCAGAGTAGCAAGGCAGAAACCACTGCTCACGAAGAAGAACATGAATGCTGTGGAACTTTTTGGCCAACATGGGCCCCATTATGTCTGGTGAAAACCAAACACTGCATTCCACGGTAAGAACCTCTTACCAACGATCAAGTATGGTGGTAGTAGTGTCATGATTTGGGGATGCTTTGCTGCATCAGGACCTGGACGACTTGCCACCATTGAAGGAACCATGAATTCTGCTCTGAATCAGGGAATTCTACAGGAGAATGTCATGCCATCCATCCGTCAGCTGAAGCTGAAGTGCAGCTGGGTCATGCAGCAAGACAGTGATCTGAAACAAACAAGCAAGTCTACATCAGAATGGTTGAAGAACAAGAAATTTAACATTTTGGAATAACCTAGTCATTGAGATGTTGTGGCAGGACCTGAAACGAGCAGTTTATGTCCAGACCTAAACCCCAGGTGGCGTAACCAGTTATTGAGTCTAAGGGGGCGATTACTTTTTCACACTTGGACATTGGGTGCTTTATAACTTTCTTTAATAAATAAATTAAATAAGTATCAAAATTCTGTGTTATTTGTTCACTCAGGGTCCCTTTTATCTAATATTAGATTTTGGTTGAAGATCTGATAACATTCAGTGTCAAAAAATGCAAAAATCAGACGGGGCAAATACTTTTTGCACTGTGTGTGTGTGTGTGTTTGTGTGTGTATATATATATATATATATATATATATATATATATATATATATATATATATTCTCAACCTGTCAATTAATCACAGTTAACTTCTGCGATTTAACACGTTAATTTCTTTGGAGAGAATTTTTAAACTGTATCGCTGCTGTGTGGAGATTTCAGCTCAGGTACCCCTTTGCAATTTCGCAGTTGCAATAAAAGGCAGAATAATCTGATAAACAAATAAAAAATGTCCCCCCGTTTATTTAATATGTAAATATGTCACAAAAGTTTTGTGCTAACAACTGCGGATGTAGGACATAATACAAAACAGTAATTCTTAAAACTTTTAATTACAAGTCTTTGTGTGTCAATAAGGCAAATGTTATTAAGTTATTTATTTTGAAGTGGTAAAAAAATATGTATATTTACAGTGTTCTTCCAGAAATTTCCATTTTTATGGGGAACTACATATTACACGGCAATGAGTATGTTTGACGGAAATCGTGATAACCGTGAAAAAATACAGCTTTAACAATGATAAACATTTTATTAATGGCAATACAAACATGATCCCAAAATAATATAACTCTGTCGCTTTATATTTTCTCTGGACTTTTGGGCTTTTTCCTTTGTTTTTCTTTTGCAAGTAAGAAATGTATCCATTTTTGACTTATCTAGAATAATCTAGCTGTACTGTATCAGAAACAAATTCAACAAGCAGTTATTACTGTTAATACAATATATATAAAAAAAACAAAAAAACATTAAAATGCTAGTATTGTATTATTATTTTTGTTTATTGGAGCATTTATACTTAAAAAAAAAAAAAAAAAGCAGAAATGTTGTGTTTCCCTGATTACTATTAAATTATATGATGAGTTGAAAACTGCAAAGTTGTGTACTGTAACATTAAGACTTTGTACTTTATTGGGAGCTGCTAAATGAAAATGAAATATTTATACACAGTGGTTTAGAGAAAATATATAATACCGTAAAAACAAACAAAAAAAACAAACAAAAAACAGTTCAAGATCTTTATTTTCTTTCACTTCCATTTTTATTTTTGCATTTCTGAGTGGTCCTGCGTAGCCCTGTGTCCCCTAGAAGTAACCCCAGGGATACACGTACCACTGGTTGAAAACCCCTCATAAGGCATACTGTGTATACATTGGTTACATTTTTTTTCACTAGCTGTACAAATTTCTTGTTTTGAATGGGTTTATCCACAAATGTTTTACTGTTCATGTGAAGTTTAAAAAAAAAAAAAAAAGCATCCTGGTCCTATTCCACTACACTTGCACAGAAACATTAGAAGCATTACCTTGCATGCCCTAAGCTATTTTTTTTTTATATACATATCATTTATCGCTTTATATTTCTGTTCAATTAAATATCTAAACAAGATGCTGTGCTGATTATTTGTAGCTTTGGACTAACTTTTGGGCAGGTAAACAAAAAGTCACAAAGGGGGTATGCTTCATTAAAGCAGTGGTCTTGGCTCGCATGTGGGGGGTGACTCTGTTTCAAATGTCAGCAAACTTGAGTTCAGCTGCGTTCGAAGT
This sequence comes from Polyodon spathula, assembly GCF_017654505.1. Lineage (NCBI taxonomy): Eukaryota > Metazoa > Chordata > Actinopteri > Acipenseriformes > Polyodontidae > Polyodon > Polyodon spathula. Next base: position 20,971,846 of record NC_054537.1, on the reverse strand, counting down.
GTGGTAGTGACTCTTTGTCTCTTTATACAAGGCATTGACAAAAATAACAAGAAGCAGTCTAAAATCATTATCACACATGACGGTTGTTTTAAACCAATTACATGTGCTGTTTTTATATCATTGTTTTCTACCACTGCATTCCATTCCACTTGCCAGAAAGAAGGAGATGAAATACAGTGGTACAACTGATATATAATAATTCATCATCATTAACATTCTTTGCCCTTTATATTCACACTAAAAAAAGCATCCCTCTAATGGCCTTGATCGCTGACAGAAGTTGGTGTGAAACGATCCGAATAATACCTCCCCACCCCCCAAAAAGTTTTTCCCTTTGAAGGTCAGCATCTTTATATTGAGATATTACAGTGTTGCAAAACTGGAAAGAAAACCATCTGGTATTCTGAATCAAATAGCTGTAAGAAATGACAGTATTGGGATTTATGGTGTTGTTTTTTACCTTGACCTTAACTGTTAACTCTTATGAATCAAGAATTAGTAGATGGATCTTGAGCTCCCGTGAGCCAAAACAGTTGATAAATCTTTGTTTTAATGTGAATGTATTGAACAAAATAATCCCATAAACGGTTGTGTTTTTCCATTCATTATTAACATCTCAAATGTCCAGTTTTGAAAGAAACACATGTTATAGTACATTTGTATTTGATATATGGTACTACACCTGGCTAAGGACATCTGTTTGAAGGCACTTTCAGTTAGGGTTGCACTTAATTGGTCATTTCATCCCTTCAGTGGCTTCTTTCTTGCCATTAGCAAGCCAGCTGCTTCTATCAACTGAAATGCTTTCATTCAATAACATGATTTAACCCAGAAGACACAAAGTGCAAGTGCAAACAGATAACCCAATAAAAAGGCATAGAAACAGTGCTTTTTAACCTGTCAGTACCAGATATCATGTTTTATAATACAAATATATGTGTGCTGTAACGTGTTTCTTTCAGAATTGCACATTTGATACCTATTTGGTTAAATGATGTGCAAAACAGTTAAGATTTCAGAAATTATTTTGTTAGGTACAATTACTTAATATATGTTTATTCCTAACAGATAATCAGTTTTGGTAGGAATTCCAGAAACTAAACAAAATATGTGATCTGAAAGAGCTTTCTAATGTGAAACAAATACTAACTAAATAACTTACACATTATGAAGGCGCGTTTGTCTTTAGCCAGCATTAGTTTTAAGTAAATACACATCTTTCTAATCTGTGCTAATTCTTCACTGTTCAGTGGGAAAAAAAAAAAAAAAAGGGTAACCTGGCTGACCCAGCCTTTTAGCTCTGCATAAAAGTACAGCACTGTACTGAATATTCCTAAATTGGTTGGAATAACTAAATTAAAAAAAAAAAAAAAAAAAAAAAAAAACATTAAAACCACCGTTTTGGCACTTTTCATTTTCAGCACTATATGAATATGAAAGTAATATGAAAGTAATATGAAACCAAATATGATTAAATCCAGTGTTGGGGTCGTTACTGATAAAAAGTAATGTATTATTCATTATTCGTTTCTTGAGAAAAAAGTAATAATATTAGTATTACATATTAATTAAAAAATAGTGGGCTATATTAGTTGTTGTATTACCCACTACATTCCTTCTTTTGCCTTGTGAAACAATTGTGACTAATCTCCATAGTCTGGTAATGCGTTTTTTAAAGGTATGCCAATCAAATAAACTAAGGCCATGGGTTACCTTAGTTCTCTGGTCAGTAGCGTAGACAACTGCAACTGAATCAGGCTGGGCGATAGTATCTTGCTTCCACTCAAGTTTTATTAATCTGTGACTTCATTACAAGACTCAGCAATAATAGAAAACAAAGTAGTCTGCCAGTGGTGTGTTCTAAACTGTGTTAAAATTAAAACAGTTATAAAAATAAAATGGAAGCACAGTAGGGATCGTTGCACACTCCACAACATCTCCTGCACGAATTCACACTCCTCACAGCATTCTCATTAGCTATGGAGGCTATTAAGGTACAAAATAAATTAACACTGTAAGATCAAACTAAATATTGCAATTTGCTAGCTTCATTATAACAGTTCACAAAACTAACAGCACTAAATCATTTACTTAAATTGAGATAGCCTTTCAATATGTATGAACGCAGACATTAAAATTGTGACACTTAGCTCTAACTCGCCCATATCAGGAAACAAAAAATAAAAAAAAAAAGCAGAAAAATTGGCAAAGGCTTATGGTCACTGTTGTCTGTATTAAACTACATGAACTTTGAACAAAAAAAAAAGTTTTTGAATCCGTCCTCATTTTTACTGTGTATGCAACTTCAGTTCTTCAAATCGTAGGTTCAGCGTTTAGTTTAAAAATCCCAGTAATCTTTGTTGTATCGCATCAATTGCAGTACACTACAAGGCATGGGGTTATTTTCTCAATACCGGTAGGCTGTATTCTTTTAATTACCAAACAGTCCAAGTGGTGCCGCTGCATAGACATTACATGCTGTGCGTACTTATATAGTGATTTTAATATGTAAATAAATCTTGTTGAATTTATTGCCTCTTGTTTCTGATTTAAACACAACGTTATTTAGATGTAGAACATATAATGTAGCGATGAAAACACTTTTTTTTTTTTATGGAAAGTAACTGTAATATTATTACTCAAATTAAAACTCTAACGCTTTATATTAACTTGTTATTAAGAAATAATGTAATATTATTATAGTAGCGTGTTACGTTACTAACGCGTTACCCCCAACTCCTATCAACTGTGTGCCATCATTCCCATTTAATGTACACATCACAGCCCACCAGAGGTGCTATGTAACATCCTGTACACTCTCCAATCATGTTTTAATTTTTCAAATTGCTTCCCACCCACCGTGTCTTTGCATTCTAGTGTTTTTATTATATCTACATTGAGCGAAGTTTGCGACTCAGTGAATGCAATAAATTGCGTTAGAAATTGACAGATTAATTTGCTACACAAGATAACGGTTGCGGGGACAAGCACATATACATTTACTGGATCTGAGGTTGACCCAAACCCCAGTGCATTGTTTGTTACGTTAAAACTGAGATGCCATTTATCCACAAAGCATTCAAAATGTGTAAAATAAATAAATAAATAAGAGATACAGGAATTTCATTGGACAAAATAACTGACCTGGTAGTAACGATCCAAGCCCAGGAATCTCATTAAGTTAGGCACATTATATAAATAGTAACTGCATGTACTTATACAGATACATACAAAAAGTAGTTTTGAAATGCTGTTGTGAACAAATACGTGGCAAGTGGTCCATGGGAAAAATCCAAACACCAAGGTGGTCCCTACATTGAAAAAAGGTCGGGAACCACTGTAGTAGACCTTTAATAGTGGGTATCTGTCCAGCTGGCTCATCATCCTGGAAGGCTGTGATGTGATTTGTTTAAATTTAGCAAGTTACTGCATTTTGCTTTTTAATATCAGGACTATTAACCCAATACTCTGTTCATGCATCAAGTGTTCTACATGTTTTGGAAAAATTGAATTAGACTTTCATTTTACTGTCTGTACTCAAGCATTCAAGTTTAAACGGTTGGTAAGTTTTCACTTTAACATATTGAGGTTTACTTGATATATTAATACTTATTTTAATTGAAATTTTACAGAAAAAAATCCACATCGAATCCCAAAGCAGATGTTCTTCAAATGAAGTTAATGAAACTAGGTATATAATCTATACTCATATATTGCTACAAGTTGGTGTTTAAATGAGAGTAACAGACATTTAATATGTATAGAGCACACCTTATGTGTCATTGTGACATATATCTGTAGGTGCCAGATAGTCAAGAGTTGAATATATAATGGTAGACTGTAGTAGAATAATCTTATCTTAAAAAAAATAAAACACAAATGTTAAAATGTACTCTATAGATGAACTGGTCACAATTATTTTTTCATCCTGGGACAAGACAAAAAACACAAAGTCATGTTGTAGTCAACAGCTGCACAAATAACCAGGAAATTTGTAGCATCCTAATCTTATATGTGATTATTAGAACTGGAGCTTGGAGAGGAAACCCACAAATGATCTACTGTTTCTCACCCATGAAAGGGCCACCACCACAGGAGGCTATGCCCATAACAAACCCAGGATTATTATGTTAAAAGGTCCTCCCGTAGACCCAATAATATTACTGCAGACAAGGTTATTTATTAAGAAACTGTGTTGTAAATATTACATTAACCAACGTATTTGTTGATTTGAGATTTGTTTTTTCATTTGCAGATGATATCAAAGATGAGGAGTTTTGTGAACTTAGCAGAGTACCAGTTTTTTCCAGAGCATCCAGACTCAATGTAGATGCACAGCCCATTGACCTTAACCTTGCAGAAGTAAGAATATTTAGATTTTCTTGCCATTATTTTCTTTTAAACTTATTATTTTGGCATCATTGGAAACTGGGAAGCTTGAAAATGTCTGAAATATGCAGAGGAGTTCTTTAACTTGAAATCTTTAACTTTGTTAGTCTCTTAAAAGCTACACTATTCATAAACATGCCTGTCATCAGCTGATTAACCTCAGAATACATGTACTATCAATTAGTCTAACAACATTGACTGACGCTTTTCACATTAAGTTATCTTGTCATAAAACCTGGGGGTGAAAGTCCAGACTCCCATGCTGACTCTTGATACAAGAAAGATTACTGTTACAACTGAACATATGCAACCCACTGGAAAATGGTGTGTTTCTGAAGATCATGGTTTCTTTTGTAACCAATGTCTGTATTGTATAAGCTTTCCCCTTTACTAACCAACAGCTAAGGTTAAAAATGCAGTGTGTTTAAAAGTAAGACATGACAAAACTGGATTGCAATTCTTGGTATGCACCAGACCCACTAAATGCCATGAGAAAAGCCTTAAAATCAGACAATGTGCATGACGCTTCAGCCTTAACAGGTTTATTTTAAAAAGAGTCTTTTTAAAGGTCATCTGATAACCTTTAAAAGCACTCTCCTGAAAAACTAATGTAGAGCTATGGCCAAATGTTTTGCATCACCTAGAAGTTAAGGATTAAAAACCATGTAAATATAATTTAAATATTTTATTACATAATTGTAATCAAAGAAGCTACATAATCATATTGCAAAAGTCAACCGGAAGCCATTATAGTAGTACAATATTTCAGTTTAGATTTCGAAATGTCACACTTTTCAATTTTTGTCAGTTTTTCGTTAAGTACTGGTTTATGGAAAACAACAAAGTGACATTATTCAGCAGTTCATTTGACTTTATAAAGTCAATTCTATAGGGCAGTGGTTCCCAAAGCTCTGTTTCAACCTTATAATGTGGCCCGCAATGAACTGAGCATCTGCTAAGCACTTGATTTTAGTAGCCTATACAGCAGAGGTGCCCAAAGCGATTTGTTTATATTAAGCAGCAGTCAGGCAAGCAGGAGAGCAGGATTATGTAGGAACTTGTATATTAATCTAAAAAATCTATCAAAATCACAATCTAAAAACATCTTGTAAACCCAGTTTAAGTAAGCCAAATTATATATTATCTCTAAGAATAAGTAATTTGAGTGTAATTTTGGTAATCATGTTAATTATCCTTCCATTTTTTGTTTTTGTTTTTAGGACCTCAAAAACATTCTCTTTGGCTCAAGTTTCGCCTGCTTTAATGATGAGTGGAAGATTCAGAGTTTCTCCTTTAATGATTTACCAGATTTAAGATATGGCATTGTGCAAAAGAAGGTAATATAAACTATTTAGTTTCTTGTTCTCTTACACTACATTACAAAGTACAGCTTGTTAACACTCTAACTGGGATTACTAATAGTTCTATTTCAGCTTCTAAGCCACAAAAAATGGACAACATACATTTTAGCTGTCTCCTTCAAAGTTGAATTAAAGCACCTTGCTAGGATAGAGTTTCTTTTTTTATTGTTCAATTTTTAAACAAAATGTGTCTTTTGACTTTTATCTAGTTTTTGTTTCTCAAGGTATTGAGGTTATGAGTATATGTTTTTTAGGTCTGACTCACCAGGATGATTTTGATGCATATAAAATAACAAAGAAAATAGCAGTGAACCATGCACATACTGTATATACCATACCTACTACAATACAGGAGAAAATGGTAACAGAACCTGCTTTATGTCAGTTTGTGCATTTAGCGAGGAGCTATCATCACACATTCCAGTACTTAATACTTATTGACAACATTCTGTTATCATTTTCTCTTCTGTTACAGAGGTCATGCACTTTTTTATCTTTATTTATTTAATCCCACTGTCTTTCTCCTTTGCTGCTGAAGAATACTTTTCCACGAAAAGAGTCGTAGCAAGTGTACTGTACCCTCAAACAGTTGAACTGACATTGATTAAGGAGCAGAATCTATTATGGGGAGACAACAGACTTTATAACAATGTTGATCCTTCATGTCAAGAATAACGTGCATTTTGTGGGGAAACCTGTTCCATACTGCACTAACAAGACCTTCAACATTTGGTATTAAATTTATAAATGCAAAATGTATTTGAAAACAAAAACTGCAGCAGCAGTTTTGATTACTACTGCCATGTAACTCAAAATGAATTAACTTTTCAAAATATAACTGATTTAGATTACTGTAAATTAACATCTCAGGTGACGGTGATATCGTGAGAACACAAAGCAACACAATACCATTCCTAATATGTCTGATTTCCTTGAAGCCATTAAAAACATTTATAATGCTTTTGAAAATATAAAGACTGGAGGACAAAAAAAGGAAATCATGCAGCAATGCTTACAATGACAATCTTCCGACTCTGTAATTCATTAGGCAACAACACTGCTAGCTGACGTGTTCTATTATATGTGACAATTTGATGTTTGAAATTAACATTGTTTTCTAAAATCAAAATCTTACACTACAGCTTCAAATCAGCCCACCACCCCCCACTGACTACACATTATAAAACTGGCTTTTTCACCGGTCTCAAACAGTAAATAATAAGACAGACGGTGCTCAACCGCCCACACATAAACACAATAATAATGCTAACAGTGGACAGCTTCATCCACCTGCATACAAATACAATATAATTAATAATAATAATAACAAATGAAAACATACATAAATAAATACTCAAGGGGTGGGCACTTTGCCACAAGGTCACACAAATCTTGACAGTAGAAAGACCATTTGCTGGTGCAATTGACCCTGAGTTGGTTTTGATGCAAGATAATACCTATTGTAATCCTGCCAGGCTTGTCATTAATTGCCTTCGTTGTTTACCCATGATCCAGAGAGATTGCTGATTGAAATAATGGAAAAGCTGCATAACTTTATTTCCAAGTAGAACACATGCTTGGATGGAGAGCTTTGCTTGCTCAGTCTTCATCAATCTGTATTGTGACATATGCGCAAAAAATAGGATTCAATCGCTTCGTTTCACCTGGGGTGTGAAGGGTTCTTCAAAGGGCCTCGAAGCAAACAGCCATTCCAGTCAGATCCTCCTTTGTAGTTTGTGATTAAGCTTTTCCATTAAGGAAAACTTAATTTGACACTTAATTTGTATTCATTGTAAATGTTGCTGTGCCATTATAGTAAAGCTGAATGGACTGTATTCATAAAGTATGTCTATCTCATAGAAGCTCTTAAAACCTGTGGTTGTTTGAAGTTGTGTATTCGTAAACATGGGTAGGTTTCAGTCACATGTATGCAAAGCTAAGCTGTCAGACAAATGTGTTTTTTTTACTTTACTCCTAATTTCTAGTTTACTATTTCTAATTTACTATTAATTACTGTTATATATTTTTTTTTGTGTGTGCAACTAATAGTATACTATGTTATAAGTTAGTACGTGGTACATTAATAATCGGGAGGCTGGAGAGTGACCAGTTGGCATTTAAAGGAGTGGAGAGGGCAAGAGGAGGTATAGGGAGACATGAGGGATTGGAGGTAGGAGGGGGCAGTGTGGTGAAGAGAGTGGTAGGCAAGAACAAGGGTTTTGAATGTGAACAGAAATAGGTAGGAAGTGGAGGATGAGAAGCAGGTGGGTAGCACGAGAATAGCAAGGTTGGGAGAATACAAGACGAGCAGCAGAATTTTGTAATGTACTTTAACACATACACATGCACATTTTCCTTCTCTGTCAGCTTTAGTTCACAAAGTTTAAATATTAAAATTAGGCCAGGGCAGAGTTGATGGCTGGGGTGGTTCATTGAGCTGTATTACTTCTCACTGCCAAATATTTTGTTTAAATATTTAACATGAAACAAATATGGAAGTGGATCCTTCTTTTGTAATTGATAAACTGTGTAAAATAATGAATCAAACTTTATTCACAATTGCAGAATTTCAGATTTTTTTCTTGTGAATCTAAATAACATGAATGTATTGATTTTCCAGGGTGGCCCTTGTGGAGTACTGGCTTCTGTCCAAGCCTGTGTGTTGCAAAAGCTCCTTTTTGAAGAGAATAGCAGCAGCAGTGGATCTTCGTAAGTGCATGCTTTACAACCAAAATATTGTTGAATCTTCCCACACCCTTGTCTGGACACACCAGATATTGATGCAATGAATGCATCTATGCCCCGTAAATTATCAGTTGATTTATTCTTGCATTCGATGCATATTGGAGATATTTGGAGATGGGTAATTGGTTGATTCTTGATTGAGAAGTAATTAGAGATGTGTTGTGGACAGATGATTGGCTGTATACAAATACAAGCAATGTTAGGTGTGTGGCATTAGTAATGGGGAGTGTAAAATCCACTATTTTAGTGGCATTGAAGCAGGAAGAAAATGTTAAAAATAAATAAATAAATAAGTGTGGTGTTAATGTTTTTCACTTTTGTGTAAAGCAATCTTTTTTGTTGCACCCTTAGGAAATGACAATAAGGACATCCAATAATTATTTTCTTCAAGCTGCAACTTTATTAATGAGATTCAAGTTGTTTCCATTTAAACAGCAGATTTGTTTACTCACTGAGCAAGCTGTCTGCCGAGCAGTGTTTTAGTAATATTTTCAGCAAAATACTAAATATCCTGCGAAAGTTTATTCGCTAATTTTAGATTTGTTTACCCCCTTCCGTTCCATTGTTCGAACACTTTGTTTACTGTTTGCGGCTTTGACCTTTTAACTCAGCTCTCACCAGTATTTTACTTTCACTTCTTTAAAGGACAGTACTCCACAGACTTTTGTAGTGAATACTAACAAATATATGTGTATTTTGAAAACTAGAAATACTTACACCATGAATTATTTGCATTTGAGTTATGTAAAAGCCAGCTGTCTTCCAGCAATTCTTGATAGGTAACTGTATTGCTAAAATGAAATATGTTTGAACATATTTGCATCTGAAACAATCAACATGTGACGGGGTGGGGGGGGTCTAGTTTCTGTAGATGATGAATGCATAAAGATTATTCTATCTGAAATAATGAAAAAGTGAGGGGGACATGTGTCCGTGTAAATTACACTTATGCAAACAACCATTATGTTGTAGCATAAAACAGTAACACAATTTTACAGGTATTTGAACTTTTTTTTGCAAAACAATTTTTTTTTTTTTTTTTTTACTTCTGTGCATTTTAATTGTATCAAAATATATCAAGCTTTTTTCATTTTTTTTTTTTTTTTTATGTGTTTTTAAAGACGACTGGAGCCTTCAAAGTCTAATAGAAGCAAAAAACTTGCAATGGCACTAGCCAAAATTGTATGGCGTGCAGGAGACAGAAAAAAGGCTGTTGTTGCACTGTAAGTTAATGTTTGGTTAATGTTTTTTAATGGGAAAACATGATTCTATAGCAGTATTAGGAAGACACAATATATTTATCAATCAATCAATGTTTATTTTATATAACGCCTTTCATAGTGGGCCACCATCACAAAACACTTTACAAGATAGTGAGGAACAATGCATAATGCATTAAATACAGTGAAATACAGGGCATAGTACATTAAATACAAACAGTAAAAACAATGCAAATACATTAAATACAACATATTGCAATGCAAATACATTAAATATAGGCATATTACATTAAATACAAAGCTAGCATGTGAATTCTAAACACTGCAGATGTGTGTATCATACTGAATCATACAAATAAGATGGAGTGAAAAACCTGAAATAGCAATTTAGACAACAGCTAATAACAGATATCAGGCTTGAAGAGCATTGAAACCAAAAGAGAACACGTGGGTCTTCAGAGTTGATCTGAAGCAAGGGACTGTGGGAGCTACATGCACTAAAGCTGGGAGAGAAAGCCAGAGAGTCAGGGCTATGAAGCTAAAAGAGCTCTCTGAGCGCACTTTTGTTGGGTATAACAAGCAAGCCAGAGTCAGAGGACCTCAGCTTGTGTGCAGGGACATAGCAGGTCAGCAGATTGGAGAGATACTCTGGACCTGTCTGATGAAGGGCCTTGTAGGCAAGCAGGAGAATTTTGAAAGTAATCCTGAACTTTGCAGGTAGCCAGTGCAGCATTTATTATAGAGTATACATAAATAAATACATAAGCATGGCTTAAATTTCATTAAATTCTGAGTTATTCGCAAATGTGATATTCTAACTGATGCTCCACAAGTTGTTTTTGGTTTTCTAATGTATAGTGTGTGATTTTCTTTTTAGGTCTTCTGGAAGAAAACAGTTCATTCCAGCAGGAAGATATAAATCAGATGGAATTCTTGAAACGGTGTGAATTTTTTTTATTATTATTAAAATCAGACTTCAGAATTCAAACTTTGAATGTAAACTGCAGCAACACTATAGCAATTCCAGTGTGACGAGTAAAAGTATTTTTACTTTTGGTATGCCAATAAGTCGTACAACACCTGTGAATTATATTTTTTTCATGTTCTAGACAGGGTAGTTTGTATCATTAATCAGTTCACTCTGTATTATGTATTGTTCTGATTTATTTAAACCAATAACTGTTTTTGTCTTTATTTTTATTTTTTAAGATAATACTTAACACAGTGAGTAGTCAAGAAGACTTAACGTTGTTTCTGGAGCAGAATATTCACCAGGTATGCAATTAGTATTGTGCATTTTGAAAAAAAAGGTACTCATTATAAACGTAATAACAAGGGCTCAATGTCATGAGCTCTGGGTCTCATGGGACATCTAAAATATAAATGGGAAATTATATGGTAATTTGTGTCCCACAGTATTTGTGATAAATAAAATGAGCACCAAGATTTAAAAATCTTACGTTAACAGTTATGGATTTATTAACAATGCAGCCTGCTAATTTCAGAAACTAAGACATTTTACTTTTTCCTTCTTTCTTTCAGTTTGAGTTGGGCCCCTACGGGTGTATTTTACTCACTCTGTCTGCAATTCTGTCACGATCTACAGACCTGTAAGTACAAGTTTATTAGTGTTTGAATTCCAGGTAAACAAAAGAAAGTTATGTGAAGCACTCAAGATTTTGTCTTTTACCATTACAGCCAAAGACCGTACTATGATGTTTAAAATTGGATGTGATACCATAGGTGTTGTTATTCAGTTTCTTTGTTTAGTAGAAATGTCACAGTTGAAAAGGTCAGATTTAAGGCATATGTTCTGTTCAGGAGTTGGAAATATAGTTCCTAAAATCTCTGATTTATGCCTTCTTACAGAAAACACATAATAAGTGTATTAATCGGGTAAGAAATATTAGGAAATCGTGGGTGATATACAATATTCCAAGCTGTAATGGATATTGATATTTGCAGATAGAAGCTACAATTAGAATAAAGAGAAATAAAAGGCATTAATTATCCCTTTATTATTATTATTATTATTATTATTATTATTATATTATTATTATTATTATTATTATTATTATTATTATATTATTAAATAGCATTGCTCTCTTTTACTTTCTATACAGTATTAGGAACATTTTCTTTCAAGAAGGTAGACTGGTACTGCAGTGCTTAAATTGATCATGATCTTGCTGTGCTAACATTGATGCCCATCACTATGCCTATTATACTATACTTAGGGTCCTTCGTTTTCGGTTTATAATGATTTTTACCAAAAAATTCTTGGGTTTTACAAAAACTGTTATTTTTTTTTATTTTTATTTTTTACTGATTTTCTCCCAAATTTTGGACCGCTCAAGTACATAAAAATAGATGATTCTATTAAGAAAATACAATGCATTACATTACACATACATGTTTACTCACACGTAATACAGTAGTCGAGCTGAGAAGAGACAAATGCATGACAAAGTATCTCCGCTTCTGGGAGGGAAAGGTAGGGGCGGACTTTGGAGATATTTTGAAGATGGTAGAAGGAAGATTTGACCACGGAGGAGGTGTGACATCAAAGGAGAGGTTTCTGCCAAGAAGTACAAAAAGGCTTCGTACTGTGGTGGAAGGCAGCAGCAGGCACTTTCTGAGGTTCAGGGCAGCCATATTGAGATTCTTAAGTTGAGTTTTAGATTCTACTAGGAGTTGTTCAGATTTGCTTGTGTTCAGTTGAAGAAAATTGGCAGACATCCAGGCCTCAATGTCTTGAATGCAAGCCGAGAGCCGGACCACGGCAGAGGGGCTACCAGGGTCGAGTTTTAAGTAGAGCTGGGTGTCGTCAGCATAGGAGTGAAACATAAGGCTGTGTTGGTGGATAAGGTGACCCAAGGGAAGCATGTATTGGAAGGGGAGAGGAAACAGGTGAAGAAATGGGGGTACAGCATATGAGAGAGGGCACAGGTTGTGGATTTGTTGTTTTTCTTGATTTGGTGTTTTTCAATAGAATAAAATGGTTAAGTAATACTTGAATGTGTGATGTTTGCCTACCAGACTAACAAGGTATGCGTAGGGTTTGTTATATCTTAATATAAAATAAACGTTATTATACCAAGTTTATCTCTGCCAGCGGATGTGCATTTTTTTTTTAAATCTCACGAAATCAATATTTTGAAAATTATTATTGATATAGAACAATCTCGATATTTTGTTGACATTGATATTGTTCGATATCGATAGTAATGCCCACCCCTATTATTATTAGTAGTATTACCGCATTAGCAACAACATGGTGTTTGAGCAACATTACTTGAAACGAATACAATCATACAGTGAGCAGGCCCTATACAGAGATTGCAATAAACAGATTCCCACACGCACCAAATTATTGTAAAGGAATGTACATAATGCTTACTTTCAACTGACTATTCAATACTGAATATAAAAAGCATACGCTCTTGTAAACAATCCGACAAGGCGATCCTACGAAGGGGTTTCCAAACACCAGAAGCAACCAGACATTGTATTATTATTATTATTATTATTATTATTATTATTATTATTATTATTATTATTGTACTTTACATTATTTTGATTTGATTAATGATTTCTCATAGATGTTTCGTATCAATTTAGATTCTGAAACGGGGGGGGGGGGGCACTAAATCTAAACTGGACTGGCTATGCCCCCTGAGTCCTACCCATAACGCCGAGCCTGGATAAAGTCTGGGAACATGATGCAAATGATACAACTGTATCTGTCTACATTTTTTTAATGGTGCGTAGTGCTAAATGGAAATGTTTATCTACTGAAAAATGTGGGCTACCAAAATGTGTGGTGGGCTACCCTAGTTTACCTTTTTGTAGCCCATCGGTCTACCACACATTATAGTGATTTGTCCACCCCTGTAATCTAAGGAGTCCAGTAGCTTCAAAAATTCCAAGGATTTAGAATCAGAAACAATGTCAACATGAAAGTTAAAATCTCCCAATAAAAGAATCCTATCACATTTGACTGTCAGTGTAGATAGCAGATCCCCACATGCAGTCAGAAATAGCAGGCTTGACTTAGGTGGTCGATAAATAATTACAGTATGAACAGGTAGTGGACTGTTTAATGTCAAGGTTAAAACTTCAAAAGATGAATAACCTTCAACAATTTCCTGTTTGATTCAGTACAGAAAACAGTAGCAAGTCCACCTCCCCGCCCAGTATATAGTGTTGCATTTGATACTTATGCAAAGTACTCTGTTTAGTGCTTTCAGGCGGTGAGCTTTCTTATTGCCACATCTGTTGGCGGAGTGTCAAGGAACTAAAAAGAATGCCTGCTGGAATAAACCGCACCTTTTTCCTGAACATTTGGCAAGATGCATTTCCCTACATTGTTTGCACTGTCACAGGAGTATTTTTCATTTTTGTTAGGCAATTACAGATAAAGAGTGTACCAAAACTGACACTTTCCCAGGATTAACAATATATAGCAGCACCATGTACAGCATCCTAAATCGTCACAACATGGCTTACTTACATGCCAAAGGAAAGGGAAACACTACTTTGTATCACCTGTTTATACATTGGTAATTGTTTCTTTTAAGCTGGAATTTCAATTAGCAACCTTCTCTGGTTCACCCGTTTCCACTTGTAGGGTAGTGGCTCCAGCCAACTTAAAATAACAGTGGAGAAAACGACTATGACTATATACAGGACGAACTTTTTGGCAAATACTGGGTATTTCCACACCCATAGGCAGGATTACAGGTAGGCACAGTTTTTACATATAAATGTGTTCAAGGGGTAAAGATATAGTCTGTATTCATGTGTTATTAATATTTTCTTTTAAACTGCATTTTCGTGTAATTTCAAACAAGATGTAAGCCTTATCGTATCATAAAAAATAAAAAATGGCTCAACACATACTTAGATTAATATTTTATAAAACGCACTGGAATCATTATTGACAGTGACAGGCATTTGAAGAAACAGTACTGCTGGTGTCCCAAGGAAGTGATGTAACACTACAAAAATATTTGTACTTCAATATAAAGGACACATATTATTATGTCTTTCATTTTTAATTAAATAAACAACATAAAACAACTAGATTTTTTTTTTTTTTTATAAATAGTGTATTTTGCAATCCTTTACTCCCCTTACGCAATGAACTCAACAACAAATATGATGTGTCATATTATTAGGAAGTCAATCAGAATTATCATCAAAAGAAATCTTGATACTTTGACTGCTCGCCATTTGGTTAGTATTTGTTGCTCAACACAAAATGTTGCTCAATTTCCCAATTAAAAAAAATATATGTATCCTCTTTCCGTATTGCAAAAGCAACAGAGCCCCATACTATCAATGAGAAGCATATGTTATTACCTGTCTGGACATCACTGAGGATAGTGCTAGGTAAGGAGGTTGCACAAAAACCCAATGTCAGATGATAGAGGTTTGCAGATGACTGAATTGCTTTGTGTCCAAATTGATTCTGAACAACAGCATTTTGCATTTTGATCGGTACTGTAACTTTGCTGTGTTAATACTCCTGCATTTAATTGATACAGTTAGCATGTTGTATTTGTGTGGTTGAACTTTGACTTAAAATTTAAGGCAATCGTATTATGTTAGGTTTCTATCAGTTTTCCAACAGCAGTAAAACAGTTTGTGTAACTATATACAGTGGCTCTCAAAAGTATTCACCCCCCTTGGACTTTTCCACATTTTATTGTGTTACAACATGGAATCAAAATGGATTTAATTAGGAGTTTTTGCCACTGATCAACACAAAAAAGTCCATAATGTCAAAGTGAAAAAGAAAATCTACAGATTGTTCTAAATTAATTACAAATACAAAGCAGAAAATAATTAATCTCTGAAATAGGAATGTAACCATTAACCTTCAAGGTTGCTGTGTCCATGATGGCAACAGGCTTGAAGTAACAATAATGCTGAGATCTGTAAGTGCAGTCCTTTATACCCTCGGGGGCAGGCATGACTGCAATACAGGCTCAGCTGACCAGCTTTGGTATAGAATATTCAGGTTTCGGGGGCTTTACGAGGTAAAAAACTATTAGGTAATGGTTACATTTCTATTTCAGGGAATCAGGGAAACAACGTTTTGTACATTTGCAAGCCAGCCACCCTTATTAATTTTAATCCAAAAGTGGTATAGTGATTGTTTCAAAAGCACAGTAGTTTATATGTGGATAACTATTTAAATAGTGAAAGTTGTGTTGGAATTAGGCTAATGCCAAAGGGCCTCTCACTGTTGACCAAACAACACAATACTCAGTGGCAGTAGGTACAGATGAAAGGCTTTTCAAATTGAAAAAAAGACAACTGAAAAATACAGCCATCCCCAAAAGTAGTTAACATGTATTAGTACCTGTGAATTTTATTGTGTAGAGAGTCTCAAAAGGCAAAACGCCAGAGCTAGTCAAAAAGATTTACTACCGTTCATGGAAATATCTATTATGACTGTAATAAAATACTGTTCTTTAATCACAAGAATTTTCTTGACTTCAACATTGTGTTTTATGTTTTCTTTAGCTTGACAAATTTATGGTAAGACACTGTATACCAACTTATAAAAGTTTTACATGGGACCTTCTTTGCAGGGTCATAAAAGATTTTGATGTGCCTACAAATTCACTAATTGGGGCTCATGGATACTGCACACAGGTTGGTATGGTCATATTCACCTTGAAGAAACTAAACTTAATAATAATTAAAATTCTAAAACAGTGTAAAGCACGTAATACAGTCACTGGTGCAAAGCATCAACCAAATACTGTAATGACAATGTTCAATCACTGCTAATCACATGTGCTTCATTCAATCAACCACTTCATGTTATGCATTAGTGGTTTAATGGTGTTGAAACATGGATGACAGTGGACCCTTTTCACAATACTTGAAGCAATGTTTTTTATTTATTTATTTATTTTTTATTTTATATTTAGCTGTCAAAAATTAAAGCCCATTTCTAAACCCCTTGTTTTTTTCATAGCACAATTTAACGTTAGACCCCGTTCACACTACTGGGCAGGCTGCATATTTAGGTCTGCAACCCCGTTCACATTTGAAGTTTATGGCACCTTTGCACGTTCACATACAGTATGTGACTGAAAAGCAGGCCTAAAATGTGGCAAGTTTGCTTGTTTTTTTTTTTTTTTTTTTTTTTTTTTTTTTAAAGGAACGATAGCCTGCACTCAGAATGTTAGCACTACCGGGATGTATGATATATATTTAAAAAAAAAAAACAATATATATTATTGACTATTTTGACATCAACAATCCTAATATTTGTGGATGAGAACATTATTTTATGTCTGTGTAAAAGCAAGCAGCTAAAAGAAATGATCGACATTTTAATGTAAAGACACACACTTCTGTAGTTATGTATGTCGTTGCTTTTAAAATAAACAATGGTGGTTGACTATGCCAAGTCGCCTTTTTTTTTTTTGGAGCGTTCACATATGAGAAAAGGCAGCTCTGGGCCACCTCAAATTGCAAGTGTGAATGGGGTCTAAGTGAATGTTTCTAAACCATCTTCAACAGATTCCTTTAAAAAAATATTAATTAAAACCATCTGTATAAGAAAAATCTCTATATCCAGTTTCATTAAACTGATATGTATATCCTGATTGACCTTATATGTTGAAAAAATAAATAAACTGCCTGTGAGGAAATGTGGTCCTATTTTATCTGACTGTTAACCAGATTAGAAAAAAACAAAAAAACACATGACTAGAAATCAAACATAGGTTTACTCTGCTTGCTTTGACATTATATAAATATATATTTGTTTTGTTTTGTTTAAATTAACAGGAACTTGTAAACCTTCTGCTTACTGGAAGAGCAGTGTCAAATGTGTTTAATGATGTACTAGAGTTAGATTCTGGGAATGGAAATAGCACTGTCTTAAATGGAATTACAGGAAGAAGTGATATTGGATTACTTTCACTTTTTGAACATTATAATCTATGCAAGGTATGTATACATCTGTATATTGTCTGATTACATGTAGATTATGTAGATTTAATATTAAGGGGTGTTGAGCTCCCCTAAACAAGAACCATCACTAAACACAATAAAAGGCAGTAATTTTGTGAACAGGTACAGATCGTTAAAATATGTGTTTCAGCTTTTTGTGATTTTTGGAAACTTTTCTGAAGGAAATGCTTTTCTTTTACAAACCATAGAGGTTATCATCATTGAAAGAAATGAAAACCTATTTTTGACATTTACTGGAAAGGGCATTCCTTTTAATCAGAGAAAATCAAACTTACAATGTCGTCCTTTCAGTGTTTTTCATTATTTTAGGTATTGGAACAATGCTAGTTTGTATTTCAATTGTAACATTTTGTCGGACTGAAATGAATATGTAAGGCAGAAATTAGATTTATGGCCTTTTGCAATGTGACCTTCCAAACACTCTTTCATTTGGACAAAAAGCCAGCTGCATAGTGTAGTTATGTGATTCTGAAGTTGTTGATTAGTTGGCTATGACCAATAAGGCAACAAAGTTTTTTTTTTTTAAGCAGATTATATACTGCAAAAAACAATCTTGAGCATTTATTTTAAGTTTAAGTTTGCAGCCAGAAATTAAAAGATTTTGCAAATGTGTGCAACTGTTTTGTTTTTTTTGCAACTCTGCTTGTATTGTGAATATCTTGCATATATTCATAAGTCTGTGAAATTCAAAAGAGTTGCAAAGAAATTGCTAATATTGCAAGGCTGTGAAAAATAAATACATTGAAATTAATCTAAACAGGAAATTAACTGCAAATGAAAGACTGCACTAAACTGATACAACGTGAGACAAAGGGTTAAAGTGTTCTAAAGGAACTTTACTGAAGAGATTATAATAGCAGCTGACAACTGTCTTAGAAAGTGAAGACAAATGGTTTTGAAAGGGAAAAAAATCAACAGGGAGATAAATAAGATTTGGCAAACAATGGCACATAAAGTAAATGTGTGTCAAATGTACTTTTATATACACACACACACACAGTGCTCCCCCGCTATAATGTGTATTGAGGTTCCTTTTTCTGATTGTTCTTAGGTTGGCTCATATCTGAAGACTCCCAAGTACCCAATCTGGGTGATCTGTAGTGAAAGCCACTTCAGTGTGCTCTTCTGTGTGCGAAAGGAATTAATGAATGACTGGAGGATGGAGAGACGGTTTGACCTGTATTACTATGATGGACTAGCTAATCAGCAGGAGGAAATTCGACTGACTGTCGGTGTGTATGTAGCATCTGTTAACTTGTTACAGTTGGGATGACTTTGTAAACGAGGCTTCTTAATAGGTACTTTCCTGGTAACATACATGATAATGAATTAATTAAACCTATATTTATTAGTTTAAATATTTCCAGAATAAATTCATTATTTGTTTTGTAAATACTGTTTAGGGTATCTACATAAGGTAGTATTACATCAGTGTTTAGATCCTTTTTCACATGTGAACATTCTTCCTGTCCTATTTAAAATGTCCAAAATGAATTGTCAACTACTATATATATATATATATATATATATATATATATATATATATATATATATATATATATATATATATATAGTGGAATACATTCCACAATGATAGGTCACGCCATTGCAGTTGCTTGTCTTACATTTACAAATATACCTATATCATACTGCATTGCAAAGTGAGTGCAACATGTTGCCCCATTTTCTGTAAAAACAATCAAATCAAAAAGCAGGAAACAGCTTAATTGCAAACAGAAGGTTTTGGTTATAGACCACCGTATATTGGTTTAAGATTTTTTTTTTTTTTTTTTTTTTTTTTAAGATACTTCTCAAAACTGCGTTCCTGATGCAGAAAATGACATAATTCCTCCTATTGAACACTGTATTAGGACCAAGTAAGTACATTCAGTCAACAAGATAATATAGGACAAAGAATTAGAAACTCTAATATGGAACTGTTGTGCAAATTAATCTCATTAATGATTAATGTGTTAAATAAATGCACAACCTCACTTCTACTTTATAAAAGTTTTACTGTGTTGCAAATGTGTGCCAGTTGCAGTGGCAGGTTTTAATAAAAGTCTGAAGAGATAATTGTTTTTCAGGTGCTTTGTGTCTATACAAATTACTGTGTTTCATGTGGAGCAGTATTAAAATGACTATATGACCCACTTTGCTGAAATGTACAGTAGACTTCAACACATTTACCTTGAAGACTTAGAAGGCAATGGCAGGATTTTTTTTTTTTTTTTTTTTTGGGGGGTGGGGGTGGAGGGCAGGGTGATTTTTGCAGATGGGTAATAATTTATAAAAAATGTTTCTGAAAGTAAAATTCAACTACACTCCAAACTTCCAATGAACTCGAAGTCGCCCTTGTGACAGGATGTTAAAGGGCGTGCATTTATTATAAAATACAATGAAAACACTGCTCAGAGCAAAATAAACAGGGTAAAACAAGTTACGAGCACAAAACAAAACTCATGACAGGCTGGGCCTTCACCTTCACTGATCCATATAGCCATAAAACAAACAACACAGTTTTCACTCTCCGAATCCCTCCCAACTCTCTAATGGAGCTTCAAGCTGCCTTTTTATATCATGTGGCTGTTCACAATTAGTACGCATTATCCAATTTGGAAACAGCCACATTCTTATGTGTATTTGCCAGGGATTGGACCCTGCCAACCAACACACAAACCAAATATTATTTACAAGCAGGGCTCTGCCCTTCCACATCCCTATTAAGAACCGTGATGCTTCACCTCACAGTCACATTTAGAACCACTACTATGTAGTTATCAAATATACAAATTAAATAACAGAATGCATAATCTGCCTTACCTGATATTTAGATCCTCAAGTCCATCCTCCTGTTTTTCATTGCAAACTTGTCGAGTACTTACAGTTCTCGGTTTTTCAACAGCCATTTAAAGCATGATTTGCACAGGACTAAAAACCAGGTATCCTCAGAGTTGATCAAAAGCATGTGGCATCTAGTAACCTCCCAGACGTGAATTAGTTTTTATCAGCGAAAGCTGGTAAGTTCAAAATGAAATGCGATGTTGTGGTCAGAGAAGGCACTTTTGTGCCTGATATGTAAACACTGAGCCAGGTTTAAACAACTAATTTCATTGTGTCTTCTTTTCCAAAGGCTAGGGTAACCTTTTTGTCCTTTTAGTGATTTGTATTTCCTTACATATCTTCAAAGGCATCGTTAAAAGCATAATTTTTTTAAGAGTTGCAAATTATGGTTTGAATTTTCGCCAGCCCTGAGTTTGGTTATGCCACATCGTTGTGTTTTACTGAACTGTAGAAAATCTTACTACAGATTGTGCCAATTTTAATTTTATGTTGTGGCTTATTGCGAAGGCTGGCATTATTGCTTTGAGGCGAATATCATGGAAAATCTAGATGAATTGTAACATAACACTGATAATGCTAGATTGGCACGTGAGTAAACTTTACAGAAGTCCCCGACGTACTGTAAAATAATCAGAGGACCCCCTGAAAAATTATCTGGGATAAAAATAAATTAACGGTTCGCACGGGACTAAATTTCACCGATGTTGGTAAAAAAATCCAAAACCACCTGTTTATGTGATGGTTTTTAGTTCAGTGCGAATCAGGCTTTAGAATGCAGAGTTACTGGTACATCCCTGCTGGAAACACTGGTACTTGAGATGAAAAGGCTGAAAACCACTAGTTTAAAGGCAGTAGGACAAATGAAAAAAATCACAGATTTTTTCATCCTTTTTTCCATTTTCCTGTTATGCTAGTATTAGCTCAGGCCATAATTACTATATTAATCGATGTCCCATCGCGCGTCAGTTTGAACAGTACATGTACACACGCTGTCCAATCGAAGGAGTTGAAGGCTGAATCTGGTGATAAAATGACAGGATTGTGCCCAATGACAACTAGATATGTGTTTAACTGATCTGGCAATGTTGCTCCGCCCCTGTGTGTATTTCTGTGTTGTATGCTGCGTTTAGTGTATTTTAATGTTGGTGTATCGTCATAGATACACAGGATATAATATGGGTTACGAGCACGAGTGTTAAAAATGTGTATTTCTATTTAGGCACAAGGATTGCACATTTCACGTGCAGGTAAAATGTAATAATATGTGAGCACTGGGAATTGCACTTAATTAATTCACGTGCAGTTGTACCGAGATTGAATGACTGATTACATTATGTAACACAATTTTTATTCCTGGGTAGTAAGTGTTATTTCCTAATTGCTTATGCCTCAAAAGTATAGAAAATGGCTATTATTCCCCACAAACTTTGCTTTTGTGACCAGGACAGTGATATTTCAAAATATCACTATTTCCAATGGGAAAACGGGCAAATGCGTGTCTTTTTGTTCACATAAAGTCAGAAAAAACAACATATGAATCCAAATTAACATGTATTTATACTAAAGTAATACAAAAATGACTACAGAAGATTTAGAAGTGAGTAGTTTCTCGAGATTTACGATTATACTGTATTTACTTGTGTAGTCCGTTTTTGTTTGTCTCATTGTTTTGGCTCCCAGTGCTGTGTCCTGTGTTTTGTTTGTCTTTCAGACCTTTTATTTTCTGTCTGTTTAATTATTAAATGCTGAACGCAACCAAGCTCTCAGCTTCACCAAACTCCCTGTCTGTGTCTGTCTGTGTTGGTCCCTGTTTCTGGTCTGACGTCACCCACTACAGCCGTCTTTGTGACACTGATTTAAAAAAAAAAAGATATTAAGTGTGTTTAGGCAGGCAGCGTAGCAGAGCTTACATTGCTTGGGACTGGGGTTTACAGTGTCGCAGTTGGCTGACATTTTCTTTCTCTCCCATGTCGTTGAATAATGAATTTTGGAGCGGATCAAACCCCTAAAACACTTCCTTAGCTACACCACTGTTAGGAGGCAGTATTATTGAGGAATGAATCCCTCCTAGACCCCGGAGTCAGCTGAGATTTGGTTTATGACTGACTTGATGAAATTGTGACTACATGCTATAATGAAAATAACAAACAAGTTACAATTTTCCAAAATCTTTTATTTTAGTGAACTGTGTAACACCTGTAAGTGATATCTGCTACTATCAACACTAATTGGACTATATAAATGCAGCATGTAACAGGAACTTACCTCTCTGCTCACATGCATTTCTGCATAAAAATACAACTTTCTTTGGTTCCTCAGTAATGGTGTGTGGCAAAGTGGTGAGTAGACACAGATGGCATGCAGTTCAGGGTGGATACAAAACAGACAATGATTTCTATGTGCAAGGATGTTTATTGATTTGATTAACAATGTTCAGAGCCTTCTGGCGAACACCTGTAAATAATAATGATGGGTGATACAGCGGCGTGTATCACTCGGTATTTGTAAATCCCCGGATTTGACCCGTAACTCAAAAGTCCAGTTTTTACACACCAACACTGAACAGAAAGACAAACACAGTTCCTAGTGACAGTGAATAAGAGCTAGCGGTGTATTTATAGTTCTGGGGAAAGTGATGTCTGGGTTTATGCTGGCTTTCGCTGCAGTTACGGATCATGCTACTGGTAGTCTATTAACAAACAGATAACAGTTAACAAAACACTAACACACACAAGACAAAATTCACGGTTTCACAATACGGCAACACAGACTCCATGTAGGTTAAAACACTAACTATTTACCAAGGAACAGATCACTTACATTACGCCCCCATTTATACCGTCGCTCATGACCCCTAGGTTAATGAGCACATCCGCTCCTCCAATCCTCGGATGCCACGCCGTCTCCCTTCCAAGTCATTGAGTTTGGGTGCTGTAGCTCAGCCCCCTTCCTAAATGACCGACTTCCACCTGCCCTAAGGAATAAATTGTCATGCCATTTGATTAAGGGTACTCTGTTCTTTTTATATAGTGCCCTCACAGGTTGGGAGGGAGATCTAACACCAAGAATCATTTGATCACTGTCACAGGGTGGAAATGCAAGTAAATTGTATCTTCTTTTGTCAGTGAAATCTTTCGACGTGAAAGAAAGGTACAGTTACGCTCCACAAAATGCCATCCAATCAAATGTTGGCAGAAGCTAGGAAGAGGCAGTTGCCCTAGCAACCAGTAGTAGCACGCAGTAAGGGTTAATTAAAACATTTGCAGAGTCAGAAGAAAATCTGGTGACTGTGATTTAGTTAAAATCTGTACATCCCAGATGTTTCTCATATGTATATAAGGAGCAATAGCAGTGGATGTATGTTCCTGACATACGTTTGTTAAAATTGTACTACTTAAATCAAAAGATGATATTTTGCTGTCTTGATTTGCATTCTTTTTTTTTTTTTTTTTTTTTTTTTTTTGTAGATGGAAAGGTGCCATGGTTGATTGGAATGGTGCAGAGCCATTGCTTTGATCTGCGTGTGTGCCCCAAACAACTCCTTGTAGTTATATACAGTTAAGTTACAATTTGCATAAGATACTAAAGGTACACAATGTGTAGATGAAATGTATTTTTGTGGAAGTTAAACCACTATACTTGTCAGTCATATTGTCAGTGTTGTTGGACATTAATTATTTGCCATAGATGTATAAGGGTAAACATGTAAGTAGAAAAATACCCTTGGACACTTTGAAAATATATTTATATATATATATATATATATATATATATATATATATATATATATATATATATATAATATATATATATATATATATATAAGTGAGGGCCTTAACACTGGAAATCATTTTATTAACTGAATATGATATGAAAGGTCTTCTGTAAAACAGGAACAGTTGTATTTGTCTACTTTTTCAGAATTTATTTTATTTAGCATTCTTTAGCTAAGAAAATGCTCTAATGAAATGGATTCATCAGGTTTCCATTGGTGTCTTGGATGTCTGTTGTTTAGTGGGGTTTGTTTTTAGTACCTTTTTGATGGATCATTAGGCTATGCCCACACTACATAACTAATCTCGAGAACCGTACTCAAACGTTCAAGTTAATTTAGGTCAAAGCGCCCACACTGAAGTACCGTTTCCTGTAGTCTGGCTTGATGCATACAAAAACTATTAAAATAGTTTGGTTTCACTTCCGAGCAGCACTATGGCCAGTGAGTCATAATACGATAGTATCCCACCATGCACTGTATTTTGAGTCCGTGCCCACGGAAGACGAAGTACTTCTTAGCATGAACATTATGGCTATGATTCTTAAAAACACAAGGTACATTTTACCATAAGGTGCATTTTGAACTCTGAAATTCTCTTTGAACGATTTCATTGCTCCAGAGTGCCTTGATTTCAGCATCTGATCATGTTGCTCCACGATCTACCGTTTTACAGCATAAGTCTAAAAAATGATGTACAGTGAAGCTGTATTGATAGTCATTCTCAACTCCTTCAGATGCCTAAGTATTTGCAACGCTTAAGCGCCAAACATATCAAAGAGCATTTTGAGATATTAAAGGATGCACAGAAAATGTTGTTCGGTATTACACTGTATACATTTATGACAAACCACAGTATCTGATGCAATCTAATTAGAACCAGACTCAAGACTACCTCCTGAGGTGGTCTGAGTCTGGTTCTCGTGTATGGTATGAAACGATCTGTATTTAGCACTTTTAAGCTGGTTTAAAAGCAACTAATACAGTTTAAATGCATAGTGTGGACAGGGCCTAAGTGTCTTATAATGTCGGGTTGGGTCCCAAAATAATAAACAGTCCCATTCTTAAACACCCACACGAAACACAAAGCACATACACAAGTCCACAATGAGTGCTAAAGTGCTTGTGGTGTAAATACAGTTCTCTGTTAAACAAAATACAGTGATGTCCGTTTAAGTGCTCGCCTTTTGCGAGAGTTCCGGATCGTGTTCAGCCGTCTAATAATAACAAACAGTATATTTCATAGACTCAACAACAAACAAACAAAATATAAATTCACGTCCTCCTTTCAGTTCACCTTTAACCATACCGAGGAACAGATCACTTCGCTCTGTCCCCTTTTGTACCATCAATCATGACCCCTTGGTTAACGAGTGCAACAGGTCCTCCAATCTGTGGCTGCCACACCGTTTCCCTTCCAGGTCGAAGATTTGGTGTACAGGAGCTCCGCCCCCTTTCTAGATGGCCAACTTCCACCTAACCCTGGGAATTGTCTGGCCATCCAGTCCAGGGCACTCTGTTCACTTTACACAGCACCCTCACAGGTCAGAAGGGAGATGTATCACCAAGAATCATTTTGTCTGTCACAGTTACATATTGCAAGGTCTTGCTATAAAATAAAGGCACACACAGCCTCCTGCTATGCTCGCTGTGCCTGCGTTCAGAGCAATGTAATGGCTTTTATTACTTTTTGAGTTAAGTTATGAATGAATATCCGAACATGAAAATCCTGTGTTCGTCCCAGCACTATTATTATTTGTTTATTTAGCAGACACCTTTATCCAAGGCGACTTACATAGACTAGGGTGTGTGAACTATAGATCAGTTGCCCAAAAGACGGAGCACAAGGCGGTTAAGTGACTTGCTCAGGGTCACACAGTGAGTAGGCCGTGATTTAAACCGAGGACCTCCTGATTCCAAGCCCTTTTCTTTAACCACTGGACCACACAGCCTACTTACGCCAAAGTGTGTCTGGAAGTTCTTTGATGTTATGAAAGTGTTTCATTTTCACACAGTCTGTACAGCTATTTCTTGTCAGTTGCACTGAAGTGTGTGGTATAGCTGTCCCAGATCTCCTTCACCACAGACAGTGGGGGAGGGGTTCTACACACCTGAACTTGTATCATAACATTGAAGACTAGATTGTTAATTACCAGGACCCTGCCCCTAAAGAATAGCTTTGTGATAAGCCAGCTCCAGCTCTGCAGCCTTCCTTACACCCATTCAGTAACCCTATTCCAGTTTTCTTTAGCCACCCCCTCTCCTCCCAAAAACACACTTAGATATTTAAACACTCACCTATTCCACTGCAGGGCTGCCATCCCAGTCCTCTGTTAAAAATGCATTGCTTTTGGCCCAATTTACTTTTGTAGAAGAAACCTTTTCAAATAGATTTTGGCAGTAATATATTACTTGCACATCCCAAGTGTTTGTAACAATCACAGTGATATCATCTGCATAAGCCATGAGCATTACAGGTTCCATAGGCACATCTGGAATAGACAAACCAGTTAGCAAAATGTGTAATTTATGACAACAGAAAGCAAGAATAACATTCCAAACAGGGGGCAGCCTGACGCATCCCCCCCCCCCTCTGCACTGGAAAAGGAGAGCCAAGAACACCATTGAGTTTTAATACACTCAGAATATTACTGTAAAGCAGCTGCATGTGTCCCACAAACCTGTGACCAAAGCCAAATGTCTTAACTACACTAAAAATATATTTATGGTCAAGTCTATCAAATGCTTTTTCCTGATCCAAGGCTGTACAATCAAATTAATTACAGAGCATAAACCGATTGTCAAGGTCGTAGACAGCATCTCATAATCTGAACAGAGGAGACTGACAGGGTGCCAGTTCTTAATCCTTTGCAGTCCTATGCCAGACCAGGTCCGACATTACAATTTTTCCTTTCTGGTCATCAAAAAGACGTCATTACCAAAAGTGCACATATTCTAGGTGGGGTCTACGACATTGTATAATCTTAGCATAACCTCTCTAGACTTGTATTCCGTTTATACTTATAATTTTATACTTATAACCTGCATTATTCCATCGGAATTATTAATTTTTGGAGTGCCTTTGCAACCTAATTTCTTGAATCATCCATTCTTTTTTTTATTATTTACTGAAAAAATTATCTTTGTATGATGTAGCTTTCAAGCAACACATAGTCAATATGTACTTTTGAGCAAACTGCATGGTGTAACTTTTAGGCAACAAAATCAAATTTTGGAAATTAAAATAGAGGGAGCAATAAAAAATAAAAACAATGTCAAAAACATACATAAATATCTTGGTGATTTATAACTTTTTTTTTTTTTTTTTTTTTTTTTTTTTTTTAACATGAAACTATAAGCAAATTGTATAGAAAAAGAGAAAAGTTTCTTAACTCATTGATATGCCATATGTATGTGTGTGTGTGTGTCTGTGGAAGGAATATGTTATTATAATTGTAACTATTAAAAAACAAATAAAAACAAAAAAAAACAAAAAACATCATAGGTTTTAAATTTTAATATGCTTAACCTGTATTTGATATCCATTCATTTTTAAGGCATAGTTATAGTAAATCTTATTATCACTGTTCATGTTTTTATTGTCAGGTGATGTCTACGAAATGGGGCAAGTTGAATATAATGGCCATTCCTGTAAAGATGTAATAATTTAAGCATGTTAAAGATAAAACTGGGGCAAACATGGCTCCCACTCTTTATTATTTATGTTACTGCTACAGTAGTTCCTACTTCAATAAAAATAGGGGACCACGTTTGAATTTCCAGTCATGATGAGGAGTGTATGTTACTGTTATATTTGTTCATTAGTGTCTATGCAGAATTTAAACTGAACACAGCCAATTATTAATTTGAAAAATAAAATGCATTTTAACAAGTCAGAGTCTGAGTCTGAGTCTCAGATTCTCTTAGTCAAAACTGAATGCCCTTTTATTCAGTAAAATGCTTTTGAGTAATACTTCTTAAAGTTCTGTACTAGGGTAAGATAGGTATATCTTGTATTACAATACATGCATATTATATAATAAAAAAAAAAAAAAAAACATATCTATATGGTGTTTAAACAACTTTCTCCGTACATAGTTTTAAGAACTGAAAAAAATAATAATAATTCTAGCAATCAAGCCAGCCATTGCAGGAACAGTTTTCACTGGCTATTGTGTTTTTCAGTGGGATAGTATGTGGTCAGTGTTTAATTTACATGTGTGAGAACCAAGACTCACATAACAAAAATGCAGCAATTATATGTGTCTGACGGGTGGAACCAATGCTCAATCATTTAGAAAAGATTCTGCTCATATTGTCACCTCTGGGTAGGTATGGTTGACTCGGAAAGTGTTTAAAATACACACTGTGGTCTACTTACATGTATATCGGTGGTGTAACTTTGGTTTCAAAAGTGGAGGGGGAGCGGGGGGGCAGTTTCTGTAGCTGGAGCATGCATGAAATTATTCTATCTGAAATAATAAAATATGTTACAAACAAGTATAACAAAACATTGCAACCCTTGAGTGATTAATTAAACGATCCAAAGACATTCCTGCAGCAGTGTGACAAAGTGCCCGCCCCTGTGTATATTATCTGTTATGTTGCATGTGGTTTGTTAAATGTTGGTGTATAGTCATTGGTACACGGGATATAAACGGGTCTGTGTAACACGAGTGTTTAAAATGTATATTTACCTGGTGTATAAATTTAACAGGTGGATCATAGTCATTACAGCCATGTTATTTGAGAAACATGGCCGCTCTAATGCATGTTGTGCATTTAAGACATAGACAGAGACAATTGCAGCGACAGAGAGAATAAATTTCAATAGAAGATGTGTGCGCAGCATCTTTGGTATGCTTTCTGATTAGGACATTTTATTGAAATACCGCTTGAAGAGGCAGGATAGCCAACAGCTTTTTAAGTTTTGTGATCCGTTCATTAGCAGGCAAACAAAGGAGACATTATGCCCTATCCACAGAGGTAAAGGTATTAGTTACCTTAAGACTCATTGCCAGCAGTTCATTTAAAAATGTATTGGGTGACACACTGGCAGTGAGCAAAGCCTCACTATGCCGCAGTAAAGAAAATTTAACAACTGCCCTTAAAAAACAACGAGTCACAGTAATATTAAGTGGCCAACTGTATGAGAGCAACAAGCCATCAAGGAAGATATATATATATATGTGTGTGTGTGTCTCACCTGTTCTGACAGATTTACTAATAATTTAGGACAACATTTAATTAGCCTTGTTAGAAAATGCGGTTATTTTCCAGTTGCAAATATATACCATAATTGGGGATATATACAATCATGCATAGGGTAGAAACCGGGTATTAGGTCGTTGAAAACAATAGTTTCCATCTCACATGAATAATGATTATGCAAACGTGACTCCCTAACCAATCAAAATACATGTTCCCCCTGTGCTGCGTGATTAATCTAGTTTCAGATAGTACGGTATGGCTAGCAGACCTGTCGCTTTGAAACACGGCATATATAACTGGTCGAGTTTGCAGGTGATAACTGGTCATAAGACCTATTGTATTTGAACTTACGATGTCGCAGTATAGAACCAAGCCCCAGATCCCATTTTTCTTCCCACTACATTACACCTATGATGCAGCTAATAAACTTGTTCCTTTTTTAGTATTTGGTGTCTTATGTTTTATGGATGGTGGTTTTCATGTTCTGTATATGATTTATATGTAGAGTACCATTCAAGCACCACTGAGCACCCTCAATACTGAAGTATTAAATCAAAAGAGAATGGTTGGGTGACCAGTTTCGTTCTGGTGCTGAAGATGAATTAAGACTGT
Source organism: Polyodon spathula (assembly GCF_017654505.1). Lineage (NCBI taxonomy): Eukaryota > Metazoa > Chordata > Actinopteri > Acipenseriformes > Polyodontidae > Polyodon > Polyodon spathula. Next base: position 20,941,691 of record NC_054537.1, on the reverse strand, counting down.
GTAGAATTCATTATTAAATGGTGGTTGTCATGGTGCGTTTTGAACTACTGCCAAGCCTGTTACAAGTGTTTTTGTTTTGTTTTTAGAAATTTGGCTGCAGCTGAAACAAGTCTGTCAGTATATAGTCCCCTATGAGTCAACAAAAGACATCATTTAGGTGTGAGAAATGTCTATTTGGCTCATATAGTATAAAAATAAATAAATAAATAAATAAACTATACCTGATCTTTGAGGAGGGATCATCACATTGATAAATAGTAGCTATTTTCATTAAAGTTCAATTATTCTAAACAGCAAAACTGAAGTGACTAATAACATTTGTTGCAAATCCAGTTTCTTAAATCCATACACTGTAATAGTATATAGTTAGGACTCTAACTTCTGAGTGTTCACTTTTGACAATTGCCCAAAATTTTTTTAAAAATTCACTATGTTGAAGTATACTGTATGTTTTGAGCCAACACAGGTTTCTCTATCTGACTAAGAAGTTTGTTTAGTTTACATAAACTTTCATGGAACCAGGGTTACATCCATAACGTATCGTTGTTGCAAGAGAGTGTGAGCTGTCTCAAGGGAGTGTGAGTGGCCTGCATGTGAAGGACGCCTCACTACCGCCAACTAGTGTTGGTGGTGTGAGAATACAACCTCAAGAACCCTTGTGCCTAATGAAGGCATAGAGGGATCTACCACATTAAGTCGGTAGAACCTGGTGAATGTATGCAAAGTAGCCCAGCTAGCCACAGTACAGATATTGGTCACTACATCACCTCTAAAGAGGGACCATGATGTAATCACAACTCTGGTAGAGTGTGCGACCACCCAAGTGGGGTTAGGCCAGCATTAATATATGCAGTCAAAACTGTGTCCATAATCCAGTGTTACAGTCAATTCTTCGATTGACGCAATTCTCGTCCTATCTAGATAACCTCTCAATGCCCTCACTGGGCAGAGGGATTTCAGTCTCCTATCCTTCTCTGAATCAAACGGAGGGGGATGGAAAGCCTCTAGTTCAAGTGGAAAGCCGTAATAACCTTATGTAAGAATGCAAGGTTTGTGCATAACAATAGCCTGTTCCCATTGTCCCAAACACGCATACAAGGTGATGGCTAATAAAAAGTCTTCATAGAGAGATATTTCATCTCTATGGAATGTATAGCTCAAAGAGGGCCTTAGTGAGAACCTCCAGTACCACGTCTAGACTCTGGGGAGGATGTCTCTCCTAAGAGGACGCAACCGCCAAGCACCTTTAGAAAATGGGTCGGCAATGTATGAGCATGCTGAAATGGCTGCTCGGTACACTTTCAGCATAGAGAGGGATCTACCCGCCTCCCCTACAGAAACTGTAAAATAGTTACTATAGGGCAGTGGTCCTCAAAGTGGTTCCCACGGGCAAATTCGTGGCTGCGAAGCCAGGCCATCTTGCCTGGGGCAACTGTTCTTAAATTTTTGGTCGTGAACACATTTCTGGCAGGTCGTAGCATGGGAAAATAAAGAAAACTTTAAACACATTTTCCAACAAAAGTGCCACAGCAGTCTGTTGACACAACTTGACAGTGTTGCTTACTTATGCTGTGCTTGTATGTACTCTACATTGTTTTTTCGTTTTTTTTTCTTGAAGGGTTTCTGCGTTACGACCACCCAATTGAATATCTGCTTTGTCTCTGCGGTAGCCCAATCACAAGTTAGCTGGGTGGGACATAAACTAAGTTTGTTTCAGATAGAGGTATTGACAGAAAGTTTAACCAATAGGAGAGTTATATCTGGCAAGTTTTATGCAGCTGTCCAATCATAAGCAAGCAGAGGTGGCTGTTAATATGCCGGGTAAGCACTGAATTTCGCCGACTTACTGAGAAAAATAATACATTTCAGTAGGTAGAATTTAATTTTTTATCTCTATATTTTTTTTTTTATTTCACCAGACAAGGGAAACACCGTAATATATTTAGTTACGAATCCACTTTTTCTGAATAATTGTACTGGAGACGAGCGATCTTTAAACAGTAGTGTTGACAAATTTGTCGAATTGAAACAAAGCGAGACGCTATACCTCTTATTTTAGTTTATTCATGGTTATCTGTAAATATGCTATTTAAAATATTTACATTGCGCATTTTATGTAAATTATTTAACAAATAAGTGCAGCACGCACAATTACGGCCTGAGATTTGGCTTTATCAGTGACCCAAGAATAATTCAGGCTTTCCTGAATTGTTCCCAGATGCGTTCTACCACCTGAGGGTGGAGTCACCATTCTGATGGGTGAGAACCCTCCCTTGTGAGGAGCTCTGCCGTCCAGTTCACAACTCCAGGAGATGAACAGCCCGGAGTGATAAGAAGTACCTCCATGCCCACATCAACAGCCGAAAGGCTGTGCAGTGTAAAACCGGGGACCAAAGCCCTCCCTGCTGGTTCACATTCGCTACTACTGACATGTTGTCCAAGCAGACGAGTACATTTCTGTTCTGGAGTACAGGAAGAAAATGATGGAAAGAGAGGTGGACCGATCGTCACCACCTGCCGGTTGTGTATCACTACCATCCTTACACCTTCGCACAGGTGAGAGGCTTGTCTCCACCAGCGTAGGGCTTCCCAGAGTGAGCGAGACACATGTGGAGTAACCCCAGTTGAATGGCTGATGAAGCTGTGGCCATCAGACCCAATAGTTTCTGACACAACACCAATGTGGAACACTGTTGAAACAGGGCTAAACAACTACGAATGGTGGCCACTCTGTCGTCTGACAGGTAGGCTTGCATCATAAGGGAATCCAGCCGTAGACCCAAGTAGACCATACTCTGTACTGATATTATTTGGCTTTTGGCATTGTTGAGTGTGATCCCCAGTCTCGCCAGATACTCTGTCACTATTGCCGTGTGAGCCCTTGCTCCCTCCCGCGACTGCGCAGATCATCCAGTAATCTAGAAAGTTCAGCATCCGCAAGGGAGGTAGGATGGCATCCATGTACCTCAAAAAGGTGCGGGGGGCTATGGAGAGCCGGAAAAGCAGCACAGAAAACTCGAAAGATGCTCCTCTGAGAGATATTTTCTGTGCGCTGGACAAACAGGGATGTGAAAATAAATGTCCCTTAGATCCACTGTTGTCACCTGAACAAACAGACTGAAAGATGTGACAATGTGTGACCATCTGGAACCTCCTCTCTTTTAAGATGGGTGGCTACAGATCAAAGCATGCCACCCAGATAAGCCGTCGAGAGACTTCCTGTGTTGGCAAGGCTTGTTACCTGCGCCTCAGCTGCATAAGCCTTTTTAAGATGGGCTTCTGTGATCCTACATTGGCCATTAGGGCATAGAGGACATTATATATATATATATATATATATATATATATATATATATATATATATATATATATATATATATATATATAATTTTTTTTTTTTTCTGAAGAAGCAAGTAACGAGTAATATGTTACTTATTTTTTTTCGGCGCCCAACGCTGAAAATAATGCTGTGGTCCTTTTTTTCCATTTCCGTTTTCCAGCTACATTTTTCTCTTGACATTATCTACACAATAACAGACTGACACAATGGCTTGGTTTACATGCACTTGAAAATCGACTCTACAGTCATGACTGTGTGACGTTGTCACACGAATACATCGTGAAACAGCAAAAGAAAGTTATTTTGGCAGCGTGACTTTAATGGCAGGGTCAATCGCGTTCTCACGATAAAAATAGCTGTAAAAACCCTTGTAAACTGGAGCAGGAATCGTGCTTATAGCTCACGAGCTTTCAGCAGTCCAGAACCAGTTTTTCTGACTTAATATCAAGCAAGCTCCAGCAGAAAGGCTGTACAAAACAGACACCCCCCCAACACACACACACACACACTACATTTATGGACTACTTCAACACTACCAGTCCAATTGCCAATTAAAGTATGTATCCAAGTAATTTCTCCACATATCTGGTGAAGGGTTCTTATTAAATACAAATACAGATATGTGAGGTTTTAACAGCATGTGGTACAAACAAGTGTTTTTTTTTTTTTTTTTTCTTTTTTTTGTTTTTACAAACTTAAATTATTCTGCTATTGGTCTGCCACAGTTCTTGTTATTGTTTACTTGAAAATCTAAGGGCCACATTTTTATGTGAATACGCAGCAAAAAGCACATGTCGTGACCATATACAGATTTATCTTTCTCAATAGGTCATTGAAGAACAGAGTAGCATCCAAGTCTGTGTTTGTCTGGCTGAAGTGGAATTCGTGCTGAGGTGTATTTAAAAGGGACCAATACACAATACTATAACTGTTGTAGGCTACATAACATTTGGGCTATGTTATTATTTATTTTTTTGGGGAGGTGGGGGGGCTGGGAGGTTGGGACATAAAAGTGACTCAGCTGAGTTTTATTTTGAGTGAAAACTTGACATATAACTACAGTACTACAAAGATGTTATAATGAACATGTCTTTAACTTCATGTCACCTCAGTGCAATCTTATTTTGAAAACTTTCCAAAGTGTATTGTAAAAATAAATTACCAATTCACATGTATAAAAGTGTCTCTTGGAAACAAGTCTGGGAAATAGCCTGTACAACAAAAGCAAGGGATGTCAAAATGAATTGTTGCATATGGTTAACAAAAAGAAAAGTTTGATTATTCAGAATATGTTAAAGTAATCACAACCATGTGGAAATATGATAAGGGACCAATGATTTGAGGAGAAGATATCTGAAATGTATATTTCATTTTGATTGGATATCCTGTTTTGGGCAGCATGAAAATACGTTTCTCAATTAATGCAATTGAAAAAGACAGGAAATCCTTTTACAAACAAATTCCTCCAGAAATATACAAAATAGCCTTTTAATTATTTAACCAATACTGTTCAATTGTTTTTGAGTCCACTGAACAGGTGATAGACTTTGAGATTGTTAAAAAGTCAAAAGGTCATTGTACTCAGATCGTATTTGTACTTATGTTCTTTTTGCTTTCAATTAATCTATGGCTTCAGAAATGGATGGTATCTTATTTACAAATGTAGGCATGCACAACTAAAAACTCATAAACACAATTACCACTGTTCTAGTATAGACATACATTGCCTGGCCACTTTATTAGGACATGCACCCAATATCTTGTTGACCACCGTTTTCCCTGACACAATGTGGCATAGACTCCACAAGATTGCTAGACGATATCTCGAGAGATGTTAATCCATACAGTCAAACGTGTTTCAATCAACTTGTGCAAATAGGTAGGCTGAGAATCGGTATGATAAATGTGTTGTTCGAGTCTATCCCAAACATGCTTAATGTTATTCAGATTGGTGTATAGACGGTGACAATGCCATTATAGTTAACAATGTAAGAAGATATCCCAGAAGTAAGAATATGTTTTGACGGCCTTACTTTAACCCATTGAATAACCTACAAAGCAGGGGATGTGATACATTAGTTTATATTCTTTTATGTATTTCATGCAAAAACAATACATAAAGTAGACATCAGTTTACTTTAATAAACACATGTGGAAAAAGAGACATTGCACAACGAAAAACTGTTTTTGGTTCTCTTTTACTACATTCCACGTAACAGAGAATAGGATCACAACATAAAACAAAATGTTGATCACTATAATTAACATTTCCCTTGTAAGTTGGTCCAGTGTGGGCCAACATGAGGCATTTTGAACTGACATACTTGCATCTGTATTTCCCAGCTATGGCTTGCTTCCCAAATGTGAGGCAGCACCTGTGATTTACTAGTGATCACTGTTTGGCAGCTTTGATTGCATGTGCATCCTAATCTGGACTATTTACTTCTTGCTTTCAAAATCAAAAACATTTTAAATAGAGGGTCAAGGCAGCTGTGTTGCTGCTCAGTTTGTTTTATTTTTCTTGTATTAATTCCACAAATCAGTTTTATTTTAACTTGCCATTTTAGAAACTAGCGTAAATTCTGTTGGTAAATCGGTGCAACATATTTTGAAATGCATATCTAATTTTTGTCCATTTCAGAATTTGTTGCAGACACAGGTATGTTTTTTTTGCAGAATACAATGTTTTGCTTATTCGCATATTTCTCACAGCACTACTAATTTATCTGTATCACCAGCAGTAAACACTGATATGTAAACATGAGTGCTTCCATCTTAAGAGAACTCTTTCAAAACAATTAAACTGTTTAAAAGTGATGCAATAATTTTTTCATCTAGCTTTATAAGTTTCAGATCACAACCAGTACTGCCGTTCACTTTTTGATCATTTGGATTTCTGTTTTTGATCATTGTTTTGTTAATTAAAAATGTGCATTAGCGCTTAAACCAAGTTTTCTCTGTGTCTGTGTCCCCTTCCCTGCCAGTAACACCTGGGCCCACAGTGCCATCCTGTCACAGTCATCTACATGTTTTTGTCTTCATAATTGGACTATACAAATTAATAAAAGTTCATTATTACAGTTAAGCCTGCATAAAATAAGCTTATAGAAGCTGATGTTAGTGGAGTCTGCTAATATCAATCAAAGTCACACATGCATTTGCTTCACATCCATCATTATTCATTACAACTAGGGCTTGAAGTGTTGGGGTTTTATTTTTGATCACATGACATCCCTTTAAACTTATTTTGAGCCAATTCTGTTTCTTAAACAAACTCAGAAAAATCTCTTAATTACAAGTCACTTGTTTTACCTTCATATCTTGACTGAGCCTGATTCTGTTTCACCGTATTTTTATTTCAAACGAGCTAGCAAATGCCATTAATTGCTCACCCCCGATCCTACTTTTAACTTGCATTGTATTCTTGCATGCACTTAATTTATCATTATGCTTGTGTTGTTTTCAGTGATGGCCTGCATGGGTAAGGCTACATCTATCTACTCAGGTTATCTAAAATTAGTCCAGTCATTGGCAGATCAGGTACTGTGTGTCTCCTGGCATTTAGTCTTCATCCGAGACTAATGTTGATATTAAAGGTAGCCATTAATGTATGGGTAGCTCAGCTAAGGTGCTAGGACCAGATTAAAATCACTATTGCCTCCCCTATCGATCTCTCCTCCCTAATTTATTTAAACTTCCGAGACAATCACCTAATCTAAGTGACCTTGTCACACTGCTGACCTGGCCTCTTCAGATACTTTCCTCTTTCAAAGTACAGTGTCCTCCATCTCCCCCTGACATACAGGACCAGTGGCCAAAACTTAAGCATTAATTTCCCCCATACAACAAACAAGCAACCACAATGCTGACACATAATTACTATTAGTATTGACTGCGTAGCGATAAAATAGCAACCAGTTAAAATGGACTCTAGGCAACAAACAATACAAATGGCATGTTAAATTATAAATGAACTAGCCCACAATAACCTCATTGCTTTTTGTATATAGGATATTACATCTTTATGTGTATATTTAACTTGGATGATTTTTGGTCAGATATGACTAATTTTTTTTTTTCCCTTTGGATTTGAACCCATGCCTTCAGGAGAGACCTGTACCTGTTTACAGTACTTTTGTCCAAAAATGATTCATTTTCAATGAGATGTCAGTGGTAGAAAATATGCTAAAATCAATTATAATGGTATTGTAATAACTCCACTGTCAACCATCACATAGTGACACCTCGACCCTTCTAGGCAGGCACATTTTCCTGTTGTCCTACAGCAGTGTTCAAAGCTAAAGTGACTATCTATACTCTCACTTTGAAAGGCAACATGAACTAGAAGCAGACTAATAAATATAAGAAAATATAATTTAAAAACACATTTAAAAAAAAAAATCTTGGACCAAAAAAAAAAGAATTGATTTATATTATCATTAATATCCTTCATACCCCTTACACCTAACCTAGTCAGTTATCTATGAAATAGAAATGGCACACTCCATAGAATCTAATAATGCATTTACTTCGATAATGTACCTTTAATACACAAAAACAGACTAAAAAGAAAACATTATTTAAATAACTTATGAACTTTCTTGGAGCAGACGTTTCATGTCAGAAGCTTTTTAGCATTGCTTTTATTACTCAAATGTACTGTACATTGTGAGTAATGAGTTGTTGATTAAGGGAAGTGTTGCTATTGTCAGCTATTGTTTAAGTGGCTGTCCAAAATGAAGATAAGGAAGGCGACATTCATATGTTTATGTAACAGGGATGACAAATGACTAAATGTGTTTCCAAAACACAAAATGTTAAACCAAATAAATTACAGTAGACAAACACAAGTCATTATTAAATGCCCTTCCGTAAACACTTAAAACAACTGTATCTCGGTTAATGAGATAAACTGAAAATAAATCATAATATTAATTGTCATTTTAATAACCTTTCAGGCATTTGGTAGTGTGTTGTTAAAAACAAAGCAGTATACATAAACCATTTTCAAGAAACTAAATTCAGGTCTGGTTACCTGATTTCAATTTAACCCTACTGTACTCCCACATTCCTAAAACAAAATAGTATTTAAGCAAGACCTACTGAGGCTTATTTCGAAAGAGTTTACTCCAGCTTTTTTAACTCCCAGTGCCTATTAGTCCAACACATATCACTCTCAATGGGTTTGTTCTTATGTTCTGACATAAATGTTATTTTCTCATTTTAAAAAGTGTAAACAAAATGTAAACACTTTGAAATTATGAACCACTATCGCTTTAGTGTATGCCTGTATAAGGAAATGCAATATTATTATGCAGAGCATATTCTAAATATAGTTTAGAATACTGATTAGCTGATTCTAGATTTAACAAACTTTACACTGTGGTAATTTCATTGGTAGTCAGTATGTTTGTTGTTTGTGTTTCCATGGTGAGATTCTCTCAGAACTGTATGTTATGTTCTAATGTGTGTGTTTTTTTTTTTTTTTTTTTTTCTCAACGTGAAACTATGGGCAGTGAATGCATTTCAAATCAGCTTTTGTATAACCAAGTTTTACTTTCTTTGTTTAATTTTTGGAAATCATTCTCTCAGAAGTTCCAGGGGATCAGCAGCTGACTGCCTTTTTATTTACTGAAAATAGCTGCACAGACCATTAATCATTTTTATTTAAACTTCTGTAATTTGTATACCGACCTATAATGACTAGAACAACCAGGTAGAATATTTTAACTTGATGCTTTACTTTAATCTTGCTTCAAAATGTTTTCTGTATACATTTTGCTTCTTTGGCTCTGGAGGCTGTTCACTATTATTGTAGTAATAGTAAACACATTTGTATGGACACCACGTCTCTGAATGTCACAATACAATGTGTTACACCCCTGGCTGGATTTTTATTCTGTGCCAGTGGGAGTGTTGGAAACTGCCTTTATTGACTTCACAAGCAGTTTGTTCACAGCATGGAGCTGACTACAAAAATAAATAACTGAAGCTTTTACTACAAGTAAGTACTTGCATGCAGGGTAGTGACTGTTGGGAATGATCTACCCTTGCCTACTTGAATTAGTTTGAAATTGAAATCTAGTTTTAAAAAGGATTAGATGTTTTTTTGTTTTTTGTTTTTTTTTTGTCAAAATGATACAATTAAGTGATTAATTAACACAAAAACCCTCCTTACTGACTAGTACAACTCAATTATATCATGTACCAGTATCTATATTCGCTGGTAATAGTGTTAATCCTATTCTAAAATTACAACAACAAAAATGTGTTTGTCTTGATTCATGTGGTGAAACTTGTATTTTAATTCTTATGTGTTAAAGCAAGGGACAACAAGGTTTGTATGAGCTCTAATTAAATGGTATGCATATCTGCTTTAAAAGTATAAACAACAACAAAAATGTATTAATTAAAACATGCATCTTCTGAGATACCTACTTACTTACTTACCGTTAGAGTGATTAGTTAAAGTATCCTGTATTGTTGCATCAGAGACCTGAAGCTCCCTGACTTTTCCCTGCTGCTTCCAAAAGAACAGATTGTATTATATGTTAAACATGAGCAAATGTACCAAAAAAAATACATTTTAAAAAAGTGTTTTCAATCTATACCATGTTTTTGTTGTTGTTGTTGTTGTTGTTGTTGTTGTTTTTTTTTTTTTTTTTTTTTTAATAAACATCAGGGAACAGCTGCTGATTATGAAAATATAAATTAACAAACAATTCTGCTCACAAATTAAAACTGCGGTCCATCTAAGTGTTTCAGACATGGTTACAGAATGGAACCTACCCCTATGTATTGTACAGGGTGATTCTGAAGTTGCTGTACAAATGGGCTGGACACATTTACACCCTTCAAGCCTATCCAAATCAAACATGCAACACAAATTAAGCAACAACAAACCAGATATTACTGGACACTAGTCTGTTTTGCAGTTATTATCCCCACTAGATTCTGTCCAGTATGTCACTTTTTATTTTATTTTTTTATGAACCACTTATCCAATTTTCATTAAACTTGCTAATTTATTAGCACAAGTTACTGATAGTATATTTATGTTTTGCCTGACTCTTACACATTTACCCATATGTAGAGAACCACATATCTGTATATATCATGTATTATGCACTTTCCACTGTATTTAATGTATTATGCTTTTTTTGCAGGTTAATTATTTTTGTTAAGATATGGATCTTGCACTGCATTCTATATTGATCTTCTTTGTATACAGTAAAACTGCATTCTTTTGCGTTATGTTTTAAACATAAACAGTCCATTTTCAATTGAATTCCAAAGATTAGCCTACTTATAACTAAAACATTCCTCACCTCTCCACTGTGCTGTTTGTATAACTTAAACTTTAGTGTAACTTAGAGGCTGATACCATGCCAGAAGCATTGGAAACCTAAACAACTGAAAGAATCACCAATTACTTGATGATCATTATTTTTTATTGACTGATTGCTTTAAAGTTACACAAATCAGTTGCATAAAACTCACTTACTCTCTTACAGAAAAAAAAATAATAATATTTGCAGTATTATGAAAAAACAAAACTAGATTTTCAGATATACTGTGCAATTTATGTATGTTCTGTTCATCTGCTTGCATATTATAAAATGCCTTGTGCCCAAATCTGAGTTCTAATTTATTGATGATGTTTAAAATGCAGAGTTTTTAAAATACATGGGACATGCATCAATGGCATATCAATGCAAGTGTAATTTCTAATTAGCCCAGTCACAATCTGCAGAACCTTATCAAAGCACAGCGATTACATTATTTTAAATTGATTTATGTTCCTAATCTATAGTTATGAGGTACAATTGCCTATAAAAAGTAGCTAGCTAGCAGAAACTAAAAACTAATCCCAGATTTCAAGCATTTTAGTTTTCTTCAGTATAGAGACAATCTGAAACAAAAATGCCATGTTATCAAAAGTGCCCAGCCATTTAAAGTGGAGATATCAAAAACGCAAGCTAAGTTAGAAGAATCAATTGGGGAGCTTTGGCCAGCACCAAGCAAATCAGGCACAACATTCTTCACATGGATGTGATTTTAGCCCCATCCCTGCCAAACTTAAATTCAAAATATATAAACCTTATTCACATAAGTCAAACAAAGACACATTGTCTACACGTGCAGGGCTTCTACTCTGTCACAGCTTGTTATTTACTCCCATCATTACTGACGCATTGTCAGTCCAATGCCAAACAGATTTTTGAGTATTAGTCCTGATTTTTCAATCACGTTAAAGAGGGCCACTGTTATGCACCTTGCATTGGCAGATTCTAGTAGGACAAGCTCCAGAACATTGAAATCACTCTGCCCTGCTTCTCTCTAGATTTTTTTTTTTTTTTTAAATATATATAAGGGGTACATTCCTGAATGACATTGAATTAACTGTGAAATAGGCTACAATAAACCAAACAAATATATCAATATCTCCCTTGAAAAGACTAAATCATTTGATGGTTTTAATTGAGTGAAAACAGTTTTATTTTCTTTATTGGCAAAAAACTGAGACTAGTGATTACAAACCTCAGAACCAGATCTCTCCTATAGGGCACACACTGTACAGTTACAGAATGTTTAGTTTGTAAAAAAAAAAACAACTACAACAACACAACAGAAAAAAAGGCAAAACATTAATAGGTAAATCAATCTACAAATGTAACGTGATTTAAAATGTTTACAGTAACAATAGAGGCTCTGTTAACAGAAGATAAACTGTTCGCACTGCAGTTTCCTCATGTGCCTTTTTAATACACTATCTATACACTAGGGAACCATATAAGTAAATAAATAAACAAACACCTAAACTAGGACAAGGAAAGGCAGCGTTAAGGGAACATTTAAAACATCCTTCCTTAAAAAGACAATTGTTGAAAAACAAATGTAATGACTGACTTGTGAGTTCTAGCCATTGTGCCTGATTGATATGTCTCCCAATGGCAAAAACCCTTGAAAATGTAACTTAGCAATACAGACACTTCAAAGTGTAAGCATTTCCTCTTTCAAAAAAAAATATTTTGTCTGTGATGTAAAACAGTCCTCAAAAGCTTTTTTTTAGCCCCATTGTTATAAAAATAGTGTTAGTTACAGAGGGAATATGTTTAGGGAAGCAGGCAGATTTCAACTTCTCCTTTGTGATGTCTCTACTGTAGGTAATTAATCAATTAGTTAAACACTTACAGCTGATTAATTAATATATTCCAAGTTAAAAGATGGTGGTTATTTTAACCATATTTTTGTGCCAAAGAAACAACCAATAAAAGTTAAGGAGGGAAGATTTGTAATTTGATAATTCAGAAACAAAATCCATTAAAACTTTGCAACGTGTTCTACACACATTATTGATATGACCAAAGTGAATTAGTTTAATTAAAATTAAAGAAAGGCAGGAAGTACTTTTTCACTCAGTAACCAATAAATGCCCTACGTTGAATGGTTTCTGTGGTTGTAACAGGTTTAATACTGAGGTAGTTCAGAAATCACTTAAGTCCCTTTCACACTGGCATGCTCTACCCGGGTCAGGACGGTGTCATGCGGGTCGGAAACATGATTTCACACTGCTTTTGATAAAGCAGGGTTGACCTGGGTAACAGACGCAAGTACACAATGCACGTATCAATGCCCCGGAAACAGCTTGCTAAGGACGCTTCTATCCAAGCTTCTCTGGACTGAACCATCGGCCCAAATGTTGATTACAGCAAATATTTCTTCATCCCTGCTGCAATCTGCAATCCCTGCTGCAACCGCTGTACTCAGTATGTATTCAATGAATGTGTATTCACTGTATTGAAATACATTTTCACTAACAGAGAACACAAAAAACATACCTGCACAATGCAGTGGCGCAGTCAACGTTTGATTACAAACAATGCTGTGTTTCCTGCATCATTGCACTATCCACGTTGTGTACGTGCCTAATCACTCGAGATGTGATCAAATTCAAATTCAAAAACAGCTTTATTGGCTGTACATGTCACTGCACTTGATCAAGTACCGTATTACATGTAATCTATTTGCCTGGATAATATTCTTATAAGTTTACATTGGTTAGTATAGGAATGGTTTTGTCCCAGTAGTTTTGATCTCTATATGTGGTTGATTCTTATATCAGTGATTCTTATAAATGGACTGCACTGTAATATAAAAAGCATTCTCAATCAGAATACATTACAGTAGTCCATTGCATATACGACTGCGATAAGAGCAGAGTAAGGGTAAGAGTAAGGGTGGATATGTAAAAAGTTGGATAAATGAATCCTGTTTTAAACCAACTGTAATAATTAGTATATTCACACAATTAATGTTTTGAGATTCAGCTTTTCATAGGGAAATCCCCTAAATCCCTTAAGAAAGATGCAAGGTATTAGTGTTGTATACACTTACATTAGTGTCAGGTTATTTACACAGTAAATGCATAGGTTTATGAAGAAAATAAACCACAAGTAGTGTCCATTTGCTCAAACAATATAAAAAAACTGAAGTTACAATAGAAATTACATTCACAATACTTACAGTAGCCAAAAACTCTTGAATGCGGGTTTGTCTGAAGCTTCGCTTTTTAGCTGCCATTGCTATCAAGTACTGGACAAGCAAAAGTTGAGTCGGATCGTCTTCAAGTTGCTGTTAAAGTCACAGCGCTATTTCCAATTCCAAAATCTTGGCCTATTGTATCCCTGGTAACTACCTTTTCCAGAAGTGAAAGTATTTCCAACTTTTTTTTCAATTGTAAGCGCAACTCGCTTTATCTTTCCTGTAGCCATTTTGCATTAGCGCTGCACACGTGGGTGATGCTGCTGAAGAGCCTGATCATGGCAGATAAACGGTTAGGGCGGATATGTGACAGGCGGATACACGATGGATTAAAATATTACTTGTATTTCTATTTCATGAACAAGAATGACTTCCCTGATACATAAAGATACATTTTCCATGGCTCTCACACATCAAACCAACAAAATGCCATAACAAACAGATTCGTATTCTACACACCTTCAGTATTGTCTGCAGTAAACAACACCATCAGTATTGTTTTTAACAAATGCTTGCCGGACAAAGTCATCTCTCTGTAGTTGAAAAGCAGCAGTTACTAGCATGTCTAGACCGCCATAAGAATCTTTAGCGAACATGATAGTGAATTTGGCCGAACCAAGGCATTTCAGCACCACATCCACACAGGTGGCTATGCCCCTATCTGGGAACCCCTCCATCATATGGCTCTGCCCCAGAAAGCCACTTGCCAACAGCAAATACAAATAATGCTAGATCAAGGCATTATCCAACCATCATAAAGTCCCAGGGCTGCTCCAGTAGTAATGGTTCGGAAGAAGGATGGGACCTGGATGTTCTGTGTAGATTACAGGCAACTGAATGCAGCAACTGAAAAGGACACGTGCCCAAGAACAGTTGACACCCTAAATGCCTTGGGGTCGGCCCAGTACTTCTCTATACTTGACCTTACCAGTGGCTACTGGCAGGTTGAAGTTTGTCTAGAAGACTGACCCAAGACAGCATTTGATACCTCTCAAGGCTTGCTTGAGTTTAATGTGATGACCTTTGGGCTTTGCAATGCCCCTAGCACTTTTCAGAGGCTGATGGAGCTCACCCTTGCAGGTCTACCGTGGTAAGCCTGTCTAGTTTATCTCAATGACATTATTGTGTTCAGCCACACCTTCAATGATTATATGAGATGCATGGGACAAGTATTCCAGAGACTGCAGTAGGCTGGCCTTAAGGTGAAGCCAAGCAAGTGTCACTTGCTACATGACATCGTTCATGGGTCACATAGTGTCTAAGAAGGGGGTTGCCATAGACCCACAGAAAGTAGCTGCAATCCAAGAATGGCATGTGCCCCAAAGGACATTCGCAGTTTTCTGAGGGCTTGCATCTTATTATCGACAGTTCATACCAGGGTTCTCTCTGATTCCTTATCCACTTTTCAACCTCACTAAGAAGGGACAGCTAGCAGGGTTTTTGTCTTTGGCTGAACGCAATTACTCTGTGACTGGAGAGAAATTCTAGCAGTGGTGGTATTCACAACCTATTTCCGTCATTACCTGTTGGGAAGAAGTTTTTGTTAAGAACTGACCATGGGTCACTCGGATAGCTAAAGAATTAGCTTGCACAATGGTTAAAAAAGCTTGGACCATTTGACTTTGACATTGTGCACCAGGCAAGAAAAAAAAAAAAAAACATCAAAACTCTGATGCGGTATCTCATTTAGTGCAACAGGATAGCAGTGATATATGTCCTATGTGGGTTCTCCAAGAAGACAGTGTGGTGAAACACATGTGAGTGGCACAGGCTGAAGAGCCAATATTTTGCATCATCAAGGGTGGACTGGATCGAAGCGAGACTGAACCTCTGGCCACGCTTGCAAGGGATAATCCCATTGCCCTACCATAAATCAACTGGAAAAAACTCACAAAACCAAAACAAAGCTTTGTCAGCAGATGGAGCTACAAATTGGAATTCCAGCAAAAAATATCCCAGAGATATTGGAGTGGCTCCATGGAGGACCTGAAGGTGGCCACTTAGATACAGGAAAAACATAGGTGGTGGTTCAGGAAAGGTATTAGTGGCCAGGTTGGTGTCGAGATGTAAAAGAATCCCTGTAGGAGAGCTCCTTGTAACACATGAAGGAAATCGCTATATAATGGTTATAATGGACTACTTCACTAAATGTCCCAAAGCCTTTGCTATTCCTGACATCAAAGCCAAGACCATCGCATGGACATTGGTTGAACAGTGGATCAACAGGTTTGGTGTGCCGAAGTCATTCATTCTGACCAGGGGCAGCAGTTTGAGGCAACACTGTTCAAAGAAATATGCCATGCTCTAGGAGTCTGGAAAACACGGACCTCCCTCTATCACCCTCAATCAGGTGGCTTGGTCGAGAGATACAACCGCACTATAGATCAGATGTTGGCCTTGCTAGTGAAAGATTCACACCGTGACATGGACAGACAACTCTCTTATACCTTGCTAACATTCTGAAGTAGACCACAGGAATCGACAAGAATGTCACCAAATGAGTTACTTTTTGGAAGGACAGCTAGGCTTCCAGTAGACAGAGAATGGGGAGCTCCCCACTGCCAATACTGTCAGTGAGATGGCAGCTAAAGCTCTGGAGAAAAAATGCTACTCAAAACAATCGAAGGGTTACACAAAGACATAAACGACAAAGGGACTGACCCTGGCATGGGCCCTACTCTGTTGGAGAAAAAGTTTGGGTGCATTTCCCAAACCGGAAAAAGGGTTTGTCTCCTAAGCTACAGTATCCTTGGAGGGAACCATATACTGTCGAAAGATCTCTACACAGTACATTTACATGCTTGAACCCTAATGGAAAAGAAACTACTTCCATCCATCATGATCGCTTGAAGCTACTGGAGAGGATGATAATAGTAACCCATTTGTGGCACCCATGGAACACAGCTATTCAATGCCACTTGGGGATGGTTTGGAACCAAAAGGGACTCACAGTTGGAGAACTTACGTCATGGGGTCTGTTTCTCTCCTGTGATCCTCTCTGGCCATAGGGACTACAAGGGATAGAAGCAGGACAATGAATGTTTTCCCAAACCAGAGCTCACGGTACTGTTTCCAAACTCATCACCTGTTGTACCATTAGTATTTCTGGAACTGTACACAGCGGCAAGGAAAACCATTTGGGGCCATCCTTGGTGGACTGGGAGACGTGCGACAGCGGCAGCATAACGAGTGCCTAGATATATGTGTATGTGTGTGTGTGTGTGTGTGTGTGTGTGTTTAATTGAGTGGTTTTTCTCCATATTACTGCCGCTATTCTAGATAAGGACCCCATCCTGGTACCCCCTTTTTTTCCTACTCACTTCATTTTATTTATTTCCCCTCCCCAGAGTAAGTCTTGGCGACTGGCATTATATAACAATCTGTCATGCTCTATTCATTCCTTTGTCTCATGTGTTACAAGTACTGCTTGTACCAAAACTCCAATTTCATATTGGTAAATTTCAATTTTTGCTTCCGAGCATCCTCATCACCATGGCTAGTACCAGGCTGAGGTCTTTGTGTGCCATTCATTTTCTTTTGGAATGTGTAGCCTACACATGCAGGGTTGACCCAAACTCACTATTTATTGTGAGAGGTGTGCAATTCTCCACGACTATTTGTGGTGAGGGATATTTAAATTGGTTTATTGTGGAATTGCCTGCTTTACCTAATTAGTCTTATAAAATAGGTTGTTATTTTGACACCGAGTGTGGCTGTACTGAACACGCACATTACGTGGCTGTTTGCGCTTGTTTTTCCCCTTTATATATTTGGGCCTGAGTGATCTACACTTAAAGATAGAGTCTGAAGTTATATGAAATAGAGCAGCAACCTTGGACAACTGTGCTGAAAAGGTAATATCAGAGGCTTTAGCAAAGCATTTACCTGTACTGTGAGGTGGCATTCAGAAGCTTTTTGAACCACGCAATGGGAAAATCAACCCTGTTATGCAATAGAATCTTAGAAGGATAAACATTAGACTACCTTAAAAACAAATGAAAATTGAATTGCTTGAACAGCTGGTTGAAAAGTATTCAATTATATAGATATGTGTCAGTTACTCTTATTGTGGTACTCAACTGTTCAAGAACTAAGGAAAGCAATTTAGATACCATGGGTCTGGAACTGATTACTGAATTCTCTTGGTGATAGTGGAATAAACACTTTCAGAATGCACTGGTCCAATCTACTTTTTTGGCTCGTGTCATATTTCATTGCCAGTTTACAAATTTTGAGACAGTATCTCGAAACTGTAACCACCTATCTATCGCTCAAAAAGTTAATGATTGGCTAATGCTATGTGTCAGGAAGACATACCTCTTTGAATTTTTAACCTATCATGGGTGGCTTTGGAGATAGTTTATAAAAAAAAATAGAATAAAAAGCTTAGAATAAATAATGACAAATATACTGTATAATGACTTGAGTTAAATATGTTGCATACAGATTTAGGTGGGGGGTGGGGGGGTGGGTGGGGGCAATAACTTGACCTCCTCACTTGGTTTTTAATTTATTGCATATAATTACAGTTGCAGTAGACATTTTATGAACATTTTAAATGGATTTAATGGTGTCAAAAAGTTAAAAAAAGACACATGTCTAAAATGGTCTAAAACATTAATCCCAGATGACACTGCTACATGGGATACCAGGCAGACCATAACCTAGCAACCTGAGAAGCGTCTTTAAAAGTTAGACTTTTATCGCGGTGCACTGTGCTGAGAAAGAATGATGACGCTAATTCAGGGGAGTTCACTGACATACTGCAGAACAGGCTAAATCATCAACTCGCAGTATCTCTGCATGGAGCATTTGGAAGCTGGAGCTTGACAAATGGGTCTAACAGCATAATAAAGGAAACCTTTAAGCTAACCTCTCAAATTTAGACTGATGCCTTGTCAATAGCTGTCTTAAGAGAAGAGCATAAGGTTAACCCCCTACTGAATTAGCTGGTATTTCTCAGCCATTATGGCATGGTCTGCAACAATAAAGGAAAAAAAAAAAAAATACAGGATCAGCAGCTTTGAGAGCTGGCCTGAAACACTTGGTAAACAGGACATTCAAACAGGACATTCAGTTTTTACTATGCAGACATAAAGGGAGGGCCAAACAGATCCATCCCAAAAAGTTTTTTGTCTGAAAACAAACTGTAATATATACAGATAGTAGACAAAAAAATGCAAACACCAATGTAAAGTCACTTAATAGGGGGTTGGGCCACCATGTACGGCTGGTACAGCCTGTATGTGCCGGGGCATAGAGTCTACCAGCCTCTGGAATTCTGCAGGAGGGGTGCGGCACCATTCTTCCATGAGAAAATCAATCAACTCATGCCCGGTTGATGAAGGTGGAAAACGCTGTCTCAGGCGTCATTCCAGAATATCCCATAAATGCTTGATTGGGTTCAGACCTGGTGACTGAGAAGGCCATGACATATGGATAATATCAGTGTCATGCTCATCAAACCATTGGGGGACCACACGTGCTCTGTGGATGGGGGCATTGTCATCCTCAAAGACACCCTCCCCGGCAGGAAAGAAATGCTGCAACATGAAGTGAAGATGATCACTCAGTACTATTAAGTAGTGATTATCATTGACCTTGCCTTCTAAGGGAATGAGTGCACCCAAACCATGCCAGAAAAATGCGCCCCACAACATTATGGAACCACCAGAACCAAGCACTTAGGGCTGTAGAGTTCTTTAGGTTAGCACCATACATGCACTCGTTCATTTGTCGAGAACATGGTGAAGGATGATTAATCTGACCATATCGCATTTCTCCACTGCTCGGTAGTCCATTGCCTGTGCTCTTTGCACCACTGGACTCGCAAACGTGAATTTGCCAGGTGTGATGAGCGGTTTGTGCACTGCAACCCGACTATGGTATCCTGCTCTGTGGAGTTCTCGGCGGACCATTTTCGATTAAACTGGCTGCTTGTGCCCCAGGTTGAAATTTGCAGTCAATTGATCTGCAGTTGCTCGCCTGTTTTGCCTTGCACTTCAAATTAATACATGAATATGACGATCCTGGAGTTCCATACTTGGTGTCCCTCATTTACCCAGGTGTTTCCATTTTTTTGTCCACTACCTGTATATCTTTATCTTTAAATGGGGAGGCACAAAAATGCCACTAAAACTAACCTAGGCCTTGTTTGAAAACCCTGCTGATCCAGTGTTCTGTTTTTAAACAAAACACCAAAGGATACCAGAAGTTCCTAGCATCCTTTGCTGTGAAGCCCCCTGACAAGCATGAGAGAATGTGGCACTGTAGAGAAACCATTGTGAACACACATTATTTTACCCAATGTTGCATACTTCAAAACCAAAACTGCAAATCTGATCAAATACAGTCAACTACCAAGAAATAAATAAACAAACGTTTCCAGGTAATTTCTTTTTTTTTCACTGTTTAGTGAAAAAAAGAAAAAAAGGAGGATGGAACTGAACACACCTTCCAAATAAAGAAACACAATAATGAATAAGCACGTGCCTGCCTATCCACAAATACTGCAGTGCCACCTAGTGGTGATGACAAAAAATAGAAACTCTTCCTTCTATATTTTTTATGATTTAAAGATGATTTATGACAAATTAAGTGTAATACAAACTGTACACAAATATGCAAAAGTAATTGGTCTAACACACCTGATGCATCTGTAAAATACTGTACAAAAGTACAGCAATATTCTGGCAAGTTTTAATTAACTCGATTAGTATTTGCTGCAAAATTAAGTACGACCAGTAAATGCCTCCAATTAACACCCTAATAATGGGACCATAAATAACTTAAGATAGATGGCTATGGAAAGTTACTGGTCATGACATATAAGACTGCACTATGTCCAGTAACTTTCCACAGCCACCTTCATCTGCCAGGTGATTTTCTCTGAGACAAAGGTGTTCACAGTATTTAAAGCAGGAGGCCTTTTTTGAAAAAGAAGGGTTAACATTTTATGCAACTGTACAAAAAGCATATCAAGTTTGGATGTATATGCAAGACTGTAAAGCCTTCATTATCAAGACAGAAATACAGAAAGTTTGTTTGTTTATTTGTTAATACTGGAATTTGCATTTTTAAATAGATTAATAATTCAGAGAATGGCCTCCACTATTTGCAAGATGTGTATGTGATGAACATTTTAAATCAACTTTCATTACTTTATTACAAATAGATGGACAACACCGTTGTGCTCACTCCTCTTCCCTCGTCCCCTGTGGTGGAACCAAATACTGGTTAACCTCAGTCTTTTACTGTTTTCTGTTGCGTTCTTAAAACCCACATATTCAACCTTTACTTGTAAATTCCTTTTTACATATTTTTAATTTCCTTTATTTTTATTTATTTTGTATATATTGTATATATCTATTTGTTTTTGCATTTTTATTGCCTGCAACTTATATGATTTTGTTTCATTTCTGTAAATCGCTTTGGATAAAAGCATCTGCTAAATAATAATAATAATAATAATAATAATAATAATAATAATAATAATAATAAATAATAATAATAACACTTTCAATAAACCTGACTCATTATTGTACCATGTTAATTTATTCCTTAGCCCTTTATGCCTTACCCTAACCCAAAGGTCAATGTGTATATAACTGATTTTCACACAAAGAACAACATTGTCATTATATTCCTCACTGAAATTAATCAACATCAATTGTATATATGCTTTGTTTCATTTGGTTGGTGCAGCACTAAACTTTTTTTTTTTTTTTTTTTTTTTTTACAAAGGCTTAAAACTAGATTACTGGTGTGAATGCATGTGATTGTTACAGGACGAAGGCTTGGGTCATGTACAGACCTATTCCTCTTTCCTTTCAGATATATTTAAATAAATATATACCAAAACAAAATGTATGTCCTGTAAATAAAATGGTGTCCTATCCATGCACTGTGAAGAGAAGAGTCAGGAAAATGAATGGAAGGGGTAGTAATAATCACTTCAATATACCCCATTTCTGAAAAGCTGTTTATAGTAGTAACTCTCGCTGTTGTCACAGTGGCTGGATTTGAAAGTTCCTCCATCTTCTGTTTCATTAGTCACAGTCAAGTTTTGCTTCCTCTAGAAAATATACGGATTACTTTCTCTTTACAAACTTTATTCCAGGTGTATTTTCCAGCATATAGTGGTAAAAAAAAAGAAAAGAAATGTGTATTTTTCAATTTGTCTGAGTCTTACGCAAAACCTATTTTAGTTTTACTGATACAATAAAATATTTTACTTAATACAATATTGAATTGTCTTTGTGTACCATTTTCAAGTGTCCTGGGGATATGTATATTGTATCTATTGTATAACTGCTTAACATTTAGAATGCAACAGGGAAAGAAAACATGCCAGGGAAAAAGAGCCAGGGATTAATCCTGATGGTCAGTGCTTGTCTTAAATTCTGCACCTCCCCCTTCCTCCCACTAACAACTGGGATCTCTATAAATTCTCCAAGATCTTTGCTGTGCTTGGATAATTCACCCAAGACCACCAAGGAGCCCTAATCATGGCCAAAGAATTCCGTAACCATGCATTCTGGAGGGGTGTGATGGCTGAGCTGATAGGCATGACTTTATTTGTCTTCATTAGTATAACAGCAGCTCTTGGTTCAGAATCCACTGGTCCTGCTCAAGAAGTGAAGGTGTCGCTAGCCTTTGGGCTAGCTATTGCTACTTTGGCACAAAGTTTGGGTCACATCAGTGGGGCTCACCTGAACCCAGCAGTGACTCTAGGGCTGCTTACAAGCTGCCAGATCAGTGTATTCAGGGCTGTAGTGTACATAATTGTTCAGGTCCTGGGTGCAACGATGGCCAGTGGAATTGTCTATGGACTCCAACCAATAAACAGTACTGTCAGCCTTGGTCTGAACACGGTAAGTGTGGAACTTATGTTTCTTTACAGAACATGCTAATGAAGTATTGAAATAAATTGTACATTGAGCAATATGCTTTTATTCCAGCTGGGTTTTGTAGCTACTGTTTTTTTTTTCTCCTTATTTCTAGTACTATATAGTATATGTTAGTTTATTTTTCTGTTGAATATTTAATGTTGTGTTCTGTTGAATAATTTATTTATTTTTTTAATTCATGTATTTAAGGCAGAAATCCTTGATTTTTTAATTTCACTGTAGTTTTATTTATACTAACAGCTGACGTTTTTGGTTTGTACTTTATTATATCATACATATTGCATGAAAAGTATGCATTCACTTCCCTTTCTTACACTTCATGTTAATCATATTCTGTCACTTGCACAGCTTCCTACAACATCTACCAATTTAAATCTCTGGTTATATTTCTGCTTTCATTGTTTACTTATGGTGAATAACATAAGCCACTGCTAGGACAGATGATACCTTTACCTATGTAAATAAACACAAAAGAACAGAACCAATAAACAAATACAATTAATTACATATCAAGCAATTTAGTGCAAAAACTAAGCATAAAGGTAACAACAATTATTCTGTACCCACCATTTTTTTCAAACCCATTTTATGAAAATTAGGCAGATAGCAAGTAAAGAAACAGAAAAGTAAAATTGAAAATAACGTATTTGTACAGTGTAAAATTGTGATTACATTGCATCCTATAAATCGTTACACATTTAGGGCTTATGATAAAGTCATAGTGTATTGAAACTTTTTGTATTGCTTTTTGTCATGAATTCAGAGCCCTAGTGGTATATTCTATCAAGTGTTTCTGACATTGCTGTAAAAGAAAAACAAACTGATGACCTGATTCAAAGAAAAAGTGTAACTACAGAATATAATATGTGATGATAAAGGAGGACTCATAACCACACGGTTTCACCAGTGCCAAAAAAGTTATGACATGCACCCCAACACCTCTCCCATCATTATGTTTTGCACAAAAACAACCACCAAGTATGACACACGTGTACCCTGACTAACACTAACCTACAAACGCATCATGACACCTCTTCATAAAAAAAAGACCTTTAGACCTACATATAGTACATGATATTTAAATTGAATGTAAGTTAATATATAGAAATCCCCTATTATTCCCTATATGTATAGACTGTATTTAATAGTATATAATGATACTTTTTCTAAAATGTTTCAAACAAGTCACAGTTTACCAGTGTAAACCTTTAATTTGTGGACTAAATTTCCTTTACTTCTTTCCATTTCTGGTGCAGTTAAACAACACAAGTCATGCCCAGGCCATATTTATTGAACTTCTTGTCACCTTCCAACTGGTCCTCTGTGTCATAGCAACCACAGACAAGAAAAGGAGTGATGTTACTGGTTCTGCACCCTTGGCCATTGGACTGTCGGTTGCTCTAGGACACCTTGGGGCTGTAAGTTGTGCTGTATATGGCATATACATCTTATATAAAAACATGCAAATAATCACAGCAGGGATCAATTGAGAAACAGTTTTCCTGGGGGTAAGGGTGGACCCACCACCCTATCCACTGTGGGGGGGGGGGGGGGGGGGGTGGGGGTCATGTTCATCACAGAGAGAACTCTGTCACAGTAAACCACTCTCTGTTTCACTGCCAGTATACAACTAGCCCCCACAAATACAGAAGATGAATAAGGGAGCAAGTCCATAACTTACATTTCTGCAGAGCAGTACATTTTTAAGGAGAATTTGGCAAACTCCTAACTTCTCTCTTAGTCGATCAAACAGACTGGCAAGTAACTGCACTGTCGTAATTAAATTGTGAATGCTACCTACAGCTATGGCCAAAAGTTTTGCATCACTTACAATTTTAGGATTGAGATATAATTAAAAAAAATTCAAAAAAAAAAAAAAAAAAAAAACTATACCATCATAATTTCAATTTTTATTAAACATCATTTAATCAAAGAAAATACAAAGTGATATTGCAAACGTCTACAGGAAACCATAATAGTAGTACAGCATTTCATGTTAGATTTCCAAATTATTTTGTTTTATTTTGTTGGTTTTTCGTTAAGTATATGGAAAGCTACAGACTGGTATGTAATTCAATATGTTAATGTAATATTATTCAGCAGGTTTCATTCGACTTTATGAAACAAAATTAGTTAATTATATGGGGTGATGAAAAACATGGCCACACCTGTACATCACAGCAAACAAACTGTCTTCCCTGAATTGCTCCTGTAAAGAAAATGTATCCTAATAATTAAAAACTGATTTCTAATTAATTACTTCCTTCTGTTAACAAAGCAGTCTAAGGATATGTTCAGTATACAGACATGTGTGAACATTGTATGTGATGTACATCACATGGTGTGTGTATATTATATATATATATATATATATATATATATACGGGGGATATTATATATATATAGATCTAGATACTAAAACTATAATTTCTATGATTTTTTTTTTTTGTATTATTGGGTGGTTGTTAATCCCCCCCGATCTTAAAATTGTAAATGTAAATATATTTCTATTAATATATAATGGAATCAGACTGTTAAACAATCTAATCAAGTCTGTATTATTCTCTCCAGATTAGCTACACTGGCTGTGGAATGAACCCTGCCCGGTCCTTTGGCCCAGCTGCTGTAATGGGGAATTTCAAAGATCAATGGGTAAACACTTTCAATCAAAC